>NC_133358.1:13512193-13612193 GCF_030506205.2 Paramisgurnus dabryanus | reverse complement strand
AAAATGCTTATGAAATTCCTCTTAATTTCATCTTGATTTTCGAAAGGGGAAATGATATGCTCTGAAACTGTCTAGACCTTCAAATATAACATGATGACTTGCATGTGGTTGTTTGTTTTCTGAGAAATACCCCACATCTAGACTTTCCTTCTGTCTGTCGGGACAGTAGTTTTCTCATTTATTTGTTCATTCTTTACTAATTTATGACAAGTCACTTGATTGTTGGACAAAAAAGAAGCAATTAACATGCAAAACTATGATGATAATATTAATAACCATTGCCAACTATCATCATGAAAGCTTGCTATTGGTGATATGTCTGACAATCGTCGATACATAATACGATTGTCACAACCCTATTTAATTTTTTTTGTTTGTTTTTTTTTGTTTGTCTTTAAAACCAGAGTATAGTTTGTTTTTATGTATTTAACATTAATTTTTTTTTACATTTTTGTTTGCCTTTAATGCCCAGAGTATAGTCTGTTTTTATTATGCGCACCCTTGCGTACATGGACCATACTTCAGCCTCTCTTAGACTTTTACCACTTTTAGCATAGCTTAGTAGCCTAGAAATCTAGACGCACCCTAGCGGCCGCAAAATATATTTGCTGCCAGGGTTTAGTCTAGGCACTCACAATACACTTAACAGCTCCAAAAACCAAAATTTGGTCAGGCCAATCACATCGTGTGTAGCGTCTGTGGGGCGGGCTTAACATGATGACGACAGAGCTGCAACGGTTCCTACTAGAAAACAAAGAATGGATGCTGCTGCTGGCGAACAGCTTTCTTTTGAAGTGGCTTTGGCCGCGACTCTGGAGGACTTAGACTTATGTTTTTCTTTGAGAGAAGAGCAAATAACCCTACTGAAGTCCTTTTTAAGCAAGAAAGATGTGTTTGGAGTTTTGCCGACTGGTTACGGTAACTACGTCACCTTCTTCGTTGCTCTTAGCGCTATCCTATTGCGTGCAGAGGCATTTTGAGGGACAACCTTATATCCCGCCCCTTGCATTGAGCCGTTTGTGTGAAGAGTTGCCAGACCTTACATCTTGATGTAGGTCTGGCTAACCAGGCTAATAGCTTAGCACAATCCATTGAATCTGATAGGGCTGTAGTCAACCAAAGAAATGTTTATTCGACCAAAGTCCTGTCCTGCGCATGGATTAGTCGACTAAAAATAAAAAAAGATGCAACGTTTAGCATTTTGATTGAACATTTATTAAACAACTGTCATAGAGAATTTATAAAACAACAACGAAAAAACATCAATAATAATACATAAAACTATAATAATAATAATACAATTCTTTGAAAATTAAGTGATTTTTTTTAAACTGCAAAGTGAGGAGCTCTGTACTAGGTCTATAGTGACAGTCACAACCGCGCACCTGACCACACCCGCACGCTACAAAAAATATAACTGCTATGAAAAATCCTCATACAAAAGCTCTCGTTTATACAGGCTGCATATTCTTATTTACTTTGAAGCTATGGGTTCACTTTTGTCCAGCCGATCCAGGTATTTTAAAATAAACACACACACACACACACACACACACACACACACACACACACACACACACACACACACACACACACACACACACACACACACACACACACACACACAAAAATAGCCTAAAAACAATCCTAATAATAATAGGCTGTATAGTAGGACGGCCTATAGGTTTATTTTCGTTTTGTTACATTATTTAGGCTATTTTCAAATGCGTCAACTGTACAAATAAAAACAAAAACATAAGTCCAGCAAACACCGAATTGGAGGACATATGGCTCCTTAGTTTTTAGTTGAAAATTAAGGCGTTTGTCTAGCGTTAGAAGCTCATTTGAAACATTGGTGCAGCTCATTTAAGAAAATGACAGCTCCGAAGAGACTCCACTTTAGTTTGAGGTAGTGCTACAATAAAGAAAGAAGATGATCATCATCACCTCATCTTTTACCACTGAAATGTAGATGTAATATATTTCCAAATCTAAGCCTTTCATATGTGGAATGTTGCAGAATAGACTGCAACACGATAAAACGAATGGATATTTAATGCTAATGTATGAGGCATATAGGCATACGCTGAGTTTTATTAATTTATGATGAGGTGCGTTCTAGTTAACAATGCAATGCAAGTGCGCGGTTATTATATTGTCTGCTATATTTGCTTTTTATTTATTAACTCTTTCCCCGCCATTGACGAGATATCTCGTCAATTAAGAGAAAATGCTTTCTATAAAGCAAAACTTAATTAAGTGGTAAAAATAATGTCTGAGGATTTACAAAAACAAAAAATAATCTGCAATTTACTTATAGCCTAAAAGACGTAAATGTTAATAATTTGGAACACAATCAGAGAGAGACTCTCATTTTAATTATTTTATTACTGTATTTTATTTACTATTCGAAATTAAAGAATTAACAAAAAAATAGACTGTATCATTTACTTTTTGCAAACCTTGTGAGCTGGCAAACTCAAACTCTGTGACCTTTTTTTGTAAAATGCAGCCAGACAAAAGATTTAGATTTCTTGGACATTTTGCCGACTAAAGCCAAAACAGGTAGCGTTTGAACTGAATGAATACACCATTAAAGTTGAGGATAAAACATAGGCTAATTATATTTAGAATACAGTAATATTTAACTGCTATAAAGGAATAAATATCAAGGAGTAAATCAATGGAAATATCTTTATTGGTAAAAATAAATAAATTATGCAACTGGTTGACCAATGAAAATGTCAGTCGACAAAGACGGCATCGACCGATTAGTTGACTAAACGACTAAAGTTGACAGCCCTAGAATCTGATTAGACGTTTAGCATCACGCCAGAATGAGAGTATAGTTCCTAGCTATATCTGCCTAGAAAATCGCAACTTTTAATTTTCCGTCTGTCTTAGTACATGTTGTAACCACAGAAGAGTCAAGTTTTAAATAGGAAAAATATTGAAACTCTTTGGTTATTTTTTAGCGCGATGCTAATGGTCTAATCAGATTCAATGGATTATGCTAAGCTATGCTAAAAGTGGTAGCGCCAGACTCGGAAATCCGCTGAATGGATTCCAAAACTGTAAAAATCAAATGTTTAACTCTAGGGGAGCTGAAAATGAGCATATTTTCAAAAAAAGTTGAGTGTCCCTTTAAAAGTACAAGTTATAGTTGTGCGTAACGTCTTTGCCATAGGTTATCCATAGGCTCTGCGTAGCTTGAAGTGCACCTTGCCAAAATTGTAACAGCGCGTCCGTTCTATGCAGACAACAATCGCTGTGATCTGTCCGCTAGAACCCCTCCCGTCAGGTATAAAAACTGCATTGCATTTCTTCATTTGCGACTGTGAGAACAAAGATGGGCCATGTTGAGGAGTGATTTACTGAAATTGCAACAAAAGTCGCCATCTGTTTACCTCCATCACTGCTGGTTGTCTCAAATCATACACAACAAGCTTCTTCTTCTTCGTTTGTGGGTTTACTAGCCAAGCTGCTTCTTCTTTGGCTGTTTCATTGCTGCTGTGGGTTACACACATAGACACTGCCTACTAGCGGTCTGCATGTGTAATTGCACGTTGACGGCGACACAGAAACATATGTAAAAAACCGACACGTAGTCTACTGCGTCGAGGCTACACTGTAGGACTTATGCACAACTACAATGAGCCCTTAAATGTCCCAAAATCTATCCTTGTCTCACAGGTATAAAACCGTAAAGACACTTTTATTGCAGTCCGTTTAAACTTCAGCCCGTGCTGCCCACACATTTGTACTCTTTGTGACAGTTTTTTCATGACAGTGCTTTATTACTTGGTTTGTCCCCAGCGAATGTCTCATATGTCTCTTTCCACCCTACACTTGTTCCCTAACATTGACCTTGTCAGACAGCTTGAGTCAACCGGCTGATATTTGTGGCATCTCACGGCTGTGTAAGTGTAAACATGCTGCTCGTCTTCAGCATGCGGCACCATGACGCGCTGGCTCGAGTTCAAGTGAATTTTTTTCCTGTCTGACAGAATAGGACTGAAATATTTATCAGTAGCGCGAGTCACCTTGCTTGAACCTCGTCTATGCAGCATACAAATTACATGGCGCGTTTGCGTGTCTGTCACAGACAGTGGTGGAAATATTTGTGTGTTTAGAGTTACCTGTCTGCACCTCTTCTGTGTCATGTTGCTATGCCAGTATAAATAGCAGACTTATGAGAAAGTCCGAGCAAACAAGTTCAGCGAGTGCATAGTTTTTAAAAATCTAGCCTTGCTTGTAAGACTGATGCATGAAGCATCCGGTTCAGAAGAATTGTATCACGTTTATTAATTTTTTGCTACACTTTGCCTATAATTAGATTACTATTTAGATTGAACTGTTTATGTCACCATTATATTTAAACCTTTTATTAGGAGTGTAAATATTACTTTTTTTTATTTTAAACTCTCCCAAGACTTTTAAACTGTAGTACATTTTTAAATTTTTGTTCATGATGAATATATCTATTGTACACGTCTGCTTTTTCGACAAACCGTCGCCTTGCCCTTCATCTTTGATTGAATATTGAGTGAAATGACCAAATAGGTACAGATGGACAGCTGATATTGGATACCATCCATCATATGTTTGTAGATGAGGAAGACAGGCGGTCAGTATGGCGCAACCAAACTCAGACAGCACAAATGCTAATGCCAAGCTGTTGGCGCCAGGTTGTGTAATTTTCTTTTGCGAAATGACGCATTTCAAACAAAAAACCCCTGTCTTTTCAGGAAAGCTAAATTTAAAAGCTTACAGCAATCAGGGCCACTGTTTGATGTCTTTGTGAAATTTTCACTGTAATGACTTTGAAAAGAGATATTCTCAATGCCAAAACTGACAAACATTTGTTTTATTTGGCATCCGTACTGTTTGTCTAGTTGGAAACGGTTTTCTTGTAATTCTGAAAGATTCATAGTATTATTTTTCTGCCTCTTTTCAGCCTTACAATGCTACTGTCATCGGTGCCCGAACCACACCTGTGCCACAGACGGTCTGTGCTACGTGTCTATCACCAAATCGGGCAGCGTCACCACGCAACAGAGCTGGTGCATCAGCGAGACGGAGCTTATCCCACGCGACCGGCCCTTTGTCTGCGCGCCTTCCACAAAGGACGACACTGGGATTTTCCCAATGTGCTGTGACACAGACTGGTGCAACAAGAACCCAGACCTCACATTAATCCCAGGTAAGAACCACTAGATGCCATGCAGAATAGTGGGCTAGCTTGTGTAAAAACATTTTTTTATTTTCTCTGATTAAGCCATTTGGAGATGCTAGCGAAAGCAAGCTAGCTATGAAAGGTTAAGATCCCACCCTTACACTTTCCATTCTCCCTCGGTCTCCATGACCATGGTTGCCAGATCTGCCAAACAATACCAGCCGATTAAAACTTGCTCAATTACCCGAGCCCAAATACCAAAACTTTACTTTCATTAATAAAACCTGAAGATTTACAGCTAATTAACAAAATCCTTCTACTTTAAACCCATATAAAAACAACAACAACCAGATGGGTCATTTTACAGAAAGGGGGGAATTCGGGTGATGGAAATCTGCTTAAATGAACTTTTTTCAACATACCCAAAACTTCTTTAATAGCATTAATTAACTTGTCAAATCTATGAATCCGCAAAACGGGGAGCTTAATCTATTTTTAACTTTTTAATAAATTTTAATAAAGAATCCATGAGTCATTTATTTGTCATTGGTGTTACCTGTGATTTAAACAACATTAATGTTGATACTAAATATTTTTTCTCATTACAGCTTGTGTATTTAGTTAAAGGTTGAGTAGAGGAATGATAAAAGCAAGAAAAATGATTGATTATTAATATTTGTTTAATTAAATTCTTCATCTTTACCCAGCATTGTATGAAATTATTTAATTCTCAGTTTGACTTTTTTCTTTAAAACCAACAAAAACAAAAATATTCAACTAAAAAGGCTTTGATGCAAAGACTGAAATATAAACAATGTTTTACATCCCATATCAACAACAAAATATTACAAGAAAGTACAAGAAAATACATTCATAATGCCAAAACTTGGTTTAACACCAATGACACAATGTAACACCATGACAAAATTAGAATATAATAATAGATAATGAATATGATAAAACGTATAAACATTCCATTTTTCCATTCCAATTTCCATCTTGTTTTGTTTTTATGCTTTTATGTTGGTCAGTTAAAGGAATAGTGCTTTGGAAGTACTCATTAGAGAACACCAATGACAGTAACACCAATGACAATTTACAGAAAAAAATAACATTTTAACAAAATGGCTGCCATTAGTCATATGCTATTTTATCAGAGATGTAACAATCACATACTTATTCAGTATAATGTATTTTTTAACACTCCCAGCTATAAAAAAAGAGTAACACTAATAACATCCAAAAAATCTTATCTCAAAATTCTTAGATATATAATGATATTTTAGACAAATAAGGTAAGACATCTCGAAAACCTTTTGCCTTCCTCCACTGCACTTCTTCCACTGACCTCTTGACCCATGAAAAACTTCAAAGAGCTGGGGCATGTTCAATCTCACACCGGTGCGCAACGTTTTGCTACGGTTTCCGGGTTGAACGACATGTTTCCTGGAAACGGTGTGCAACGGAATCCAACAGGTTTTAGAAGCGTTTTCTCTTGTTTGGTGGGTGTGTCAGAAATGTCAGCCCAATCAGCGGCAAGATGTATAAAACCACGCGATAGTAAAGAGACAGCTCTCTCAATGGGTTCAAGTTGGAATGTTGTCTTTCATTTTGGACAGCAAGGTCAGTGATTGTAACATCGAGGGTATTTTACAGTAATAAACACACATTTATAACGATTTCATCAGGCTTTAGAAACATTTAAAAAAGAACACAAAGAATGGCCTCTCAGCTACCGTAGTTGCAACTCTTGCGTCATCACAACAGGGTGTTCAATGCATCACCGTTTCTGTTTAATAAACGTTGTGCAACGTTTTGTCGGGGCTGAACCCAGCCCTGATGCATTGTTTCAAAATAAAAGTGCTTTGGGTAGGGTAACACTAATGACATAAATTTAGTGGACAAATATTTATTTGATATTATTCATATTAATAGTGTATTTTTACCATTTCAGTGTTGTAGTAAATTCATACAGGGTTAAAGGTAAATGTAAATTAGATTTGTTTTATAAAAACATGGTTTTAAATAATAAGTACACAGTTCAACTTCCATGTATGATCAAAGGGACAGGGCAATTTTTAGGACCAGACATTTAAAAAAAAGTTTAAAAAAAGGAAAACAACAGAAAATTAAATAAATAAACTCTCTTATCATTTTAAGGACAGTCTATATTTATTAAATGTATAATATTATGGGATAATTGGGTCAAATTAAATGATTAAGGGGTCTGCAAAGGAGAATGACCCAGATACAAGAGTTAGCACAAATCTGCAGTAAAACTGTGGACTTGGCAACACTGCTGATGATGGAAGATTGTCTGTGTGAGCAAGGTAAAGAAACACATCTTTTACTACATCCGGATCAAACAAAGACTTTCAACCAATATATAAAAAAAAAGTTTCTGTAAAAATCACCCACACTGATTTAATAACTTCATTCAATAAGGTGTTAGGTTTTAACCAAATAAGCCTTTTCCAAAATTAGTCTTGCATTTCAACGTGACAGCATTTAATTTCAGAGCAGGAAAATCTGCTTAAATTAAAAATACAAAACTGTATTTAGTCTTGTATGACTATGAAGATTATCGAAACAAATTAATAAAGTACAAATTATGAGTGTGTAGAGGACTTTAATGCGCACACATGCTCTGACACACAGTCTGACTATGAATACCTCCAGGACTTCTCTGTTATTAGGTTATTATATGGATGGCGGAGCAAAAAACCTCAAGTTTCGCTAGTTAGTATTTCCATCATAAAACTCCACCCATTAACCAGAAAATGTTTCCCAGAAACTGTTGGTGGAGGGTTTTAAAATCCTGCTTCATTTCTTTCACACACACACCCTTGCATTCACATTTCACTTGGCTTTTTAAAATGATTTTCTTCTCGAAAGGAATTTGATATAAAGACGTCTTGCCTTAGTCCTGAGCCACAGACTTCCATGTAAACAAAGGAAAGTCACTTGGAGCAGATGGTCCCACCCGTGCTGTTTGTTGCCTCAGCCTGTATGGATCACCCTTTTTTCTCTGCCTTCCTGCTGTTTTGCATTATTTTCCTTTTTATGTAATTGTTTTTATGAACATTATTAAAATCTGTATATGAGGCGAATCATATTAGTGTAATGTCCTTGAAATGGATGGCCTTACTAAAGTCTAGACGGTCGCCTGTGGCAGTATGTTTTGTCTTTACCCCAAAAACTTATCTAAAATTCACTTTATTCAACATCAAACCAAAATGATGTTCTTATGTTGTACTGCATGTGTTCAGTCCAACATAATCAGTAGTATTATGAAAGTGATAATTTTGAAGATGATTCACTTTAAATGTTTAAGTTGGTGATAAACATACTCATTGTCTGTTTTTTTTATTTTAATTGTAAAGCCACTAAAACTAAACTATACTTACATAAAATGTTAGGCTGGCACAATTGAGTCTTACTCATATTTTCTTGAAAGCAACCACTCACAGTCTGGTATTATTTTGTAAACGTAGTGAATTTTATTTTTTTAACAATGCTCCATTGTGTCTTCTTACTCTGTAATGTAGGCTACATAGTCTCTCAGGTGATTCAAAGTTCTCATTGTCTCTAAATTATCAAATTAACTTTTTTTACTTTAAATTAACAAATTAAGTGAAACATTTTCAACTTGTTTTTATAAGTTATATCAACTTATCACGAATCAAAACTTAAAATAATAGGTTGAATTGACTTGTAAAACCAAGATGCTTTTTACACTGTACAAACTAAAGTAATATACTTTTTTGGTTTGAGGTAACTTAACCCTCTTTGTTTTTTTAGTGTAACAAATGTAGTTAGGTTGATTCAGTCCAATTTTAAAACATTTTTAATTTAAATTCCGACCAGTATATTGACAGTCGAAGCAATTTTATATGCAATGCGACTAAAAATCTTACAGTGTATTTAAATACACACACTTATATGGGGTAACTTGCTGTTACTGTCCTAAAAAACATCAATCCAGTTCACAAAGATTAATTGTTACTCACATACACAGACAGACTCACCAGGTCTACACAAGCATTTATTGTTTATAAACTGTCTGAAGCACACATACGGTAAATGACATTAGCTTCCTGATTAATAGCAATTACTTGGCTAGTGAATGAATGATGGATACATATGGTTTGTATTCTTGCAAGATGTTTGGACAACTAAACAGCTGCTATCTATTTTTCTTAAATATTTGTATCTACAAATTACTATATAAATTTGTTATGCTTTCATAATAATAATAAAAAAATTTAATACATTATTAACTCTTTCCCCACCACTAACGAGTTATCTTGTCAATTAAGAAAAAACATTTCCCTGCGAATGAAGCTTTCCTGATGAGTTTTTTTTTTTACTGTAATCTGTAATTCATCTATTATCCACTAGATGGCCAATTTATAAAAAACTGAAGTAAAAACTAATTTAATTAATTTTAAACTCTGTATATGTTTTGATAATCACTCCAAATCTGATCTCTAACAAAATTCCTTTACAAAGATGCAATTATTTTGGTTTTTTGCTCTTTTTGAAGAACCTGCACTGTAGAAAATTTCTGTATAAATTACAGTATTACTGTGTATTACTGGTAACTAGCTGGCAGTAACTAACTGTAGATTTTATATTTATGTTATTTACTGACAACAGTTTGTTCAAAGGTAAATAAAAATGAAACATTTTTAGTCTTTATCTTCTACAGTAAGTTACTGGCAACCAGCTGCATAATTACAGCACTTTTTTACAGTGTACCCATATTTAAGAAAAAAGAAAAAGAAAAGATGAAGATGGGATTAAATTTTTTTTCACATTTTGTTAGTTTGTTTGAAAGCAGAGGGTCTGTTTTTTTAATTTTATATATTTGTATGTTTATATATTTATAGAAGAACATTTTCCTGGAAGGCATTTTGTGAAACTTGTGTAAAAATCACAATAAATGCTTGCGGGCGACTTATAGCCTCTGTAAAATAGCTGATATACTCCTGTGATATCATTTAGATAAAAAAAAATTGTATATAAATTGTGAATATAAGGAATTATATTCCTTATAAGGGAAGAAAGTAAACTTGTTTGAAATTATTTTACCGTCATTTTTGTAGACCTAATATTTATATTAGTGGAAATGAGAAAGCATTTAGAGACATTTGTTGACCGTCTAGTAGTTGATGTTGCAATTTTTAATCATCCACTTTAAAGCACTGCACTTTAGCACTCAAGTGCTGCTTATGTAACAAATTCCCAGCCGAACCTCAGACTGTCTGCTTTTAATAATGCTCCTGCTATTATGGGTTATTTCGTTTATTTGTGGGAATTGTGATAGTTTTGTGTAATTAAATGTTATTTATGCATCATTTTTGTTTAGTATTTGGTGTGCCCTTTTTAATAATGTCTGTGCCCTTAAAGACAAGTAAATTCACTTTAATAAATTCAGTACAAGTGAATAATAATATTATACCTAACTGATAAGTACAGATCATATCTACTCAAAGAGGAAAGACCCAAATCCCCAAGACTCATATCCGATTTTTCTACATATCCGATTGCATCCGATCTTATTTAGCAAGTGTGAATGGCTACTATAAAAACACAATTATAGGCTATACGAAATACAACCTATTAGTCGATTGCAAAAATAAGCAATGTCACTAAAAGTTCATTACTATCTGCCTCTCATTCCCTTTATGTAGGGATGCTCGATTATGGGCATTTATGGGCATTATCACGATTATTATTATTAATTTTTTTTGTAAAATCCTAATCACGGTTATTTAACACGATTACTCAGTGACTTTGCAAACATGCATTTATTTAACCTTTTTATTAAATAAGTGTTACAATAGGCTACATGGTGTCAAAGTAGTGAAGCATCAGTCCAGCAGTACGCAATTCATATTTTAATTGCCCAATAATTGCTTTACCTCAATTATCTTGTTTTTGTTTTATTTGAATCAGAAATTAAATATCAAAAATGATTAATTTAAATAATGATACATCTGTTTATGTTTTCAAACCATCCCTTTATTGTTTCCTCTCACAGTGCCAACACAGAAGCCACAGGTGTTGGGACCCGTAGCATTTGCGGCCCTGATCGCGGGCCCCGTGTGCGTGGTGTGCTTCATGATGGTTACCGTGTTTTACATCTGCCACAGCCGCTCGGTGATCCATCACCGTGTGCCTAATGAGGAAGATCCCTCGTTGGACCACCCCTTCATCACCGTGGGAGCCACACTTAAAGACCTCATCTACGACATGACCACATCAGGCTCGGGCTCCGGTACGTCTTGTTTAGTTCATGTCACATCAAGTAATCCCTTTTGGCTAATGCCCGTTTCGGGTGTCAGATCCCGTCTCGTCTTTACACCCATATCTGATTCACTGGAAGCTTTTCTTGTTATTCTTGCTTTATTTATGCATTTATCGGCCTGCATAATTACCTGTTTGTCTTTCTAAACACCTGTGTCCTTTTACGTGTGCATTCCACCCGGTTTGTTTACGTCTGCATGTCTGCTCGGCTCTTTGTTGTCTAGTTTGTGGATCTTTCTCTTTTTCAACCTCCCTTTGTGTGTGTGAGTGTGTGTGTTTGCTGAATCCGCACGACATCTCGGGCAGGTTTAAAGATGGGGTGCTGAGTGTAAAGTGGCGGTTATCTTATTGGAAAGTCTTTGGCTGTACTGTCTCCACAGCAGGGTGTAAAAAACATAGCAACACTAGGGCTTTGTTCAGAACGACAGTGAACTCATTTTTATTGCTGTTTATGACAAATGAAATCTGGCATTTAAGAACCTGATCTAAATCAGATTTGCAAATGGAAACCAGTTCATGAGCAACAATACTTAGGCTTTGGTTTGATCAGATTCGACTATTGGGTTATGCAAAGCATAATGCAATATTGCTGTGTCTGTTTACACTTTGCTATCACCCACATTTATGAATGTATATTGTGCCCTCTTTGTCTTATGGTCTCTCATATGTTTTGTAAGTTCAGTACCACATCAAAATATTATGACAAATGCTTACACTATTAAAATAATATGTCTGAACAGATGGATCAGATTTCATGATTTTTAAATGAAAAACCATATCAGATTTGCGAGGAGTGTAAACAAAGCCTCGTTCTTGTTGCTTCCCAAGGTCTTATGAAGCGCATCACAACTAGAAAGAAGTCCAACAAACCCGTAGGCTTCGGTTAAGGTCACATATTACCAGATATCTATGCTTGATTTGTACTGTTAAATGATCTTCACTTTCTTAAAAGCCAAGTAAAGCGTATGTGGAGGTGGTTGAAACTGAACATGTTCAAGGATACGCTGCAATTTTAATTAGAAATTAAATGAAAAATATTACCTCAAAAGAAGTCAGTCTTCCCACACCCTTAGCCAATTTTATTTTTATTTGAAAGCCAAGTGTGATTTCTTTGCCATTTACTGCACCAATCGGAATTGCAAACTGCTCCCACCAGCTTTTAATTTTGGATAAACAGGAAGTCCGGCCCTAAACTTAAGTCACTAGTGCTGAGTCCCAATTCGCCTACTTATACTACGACCTAAAAGTATGTACTGTTTTTTTGAGGAAAATGTACATACTTTTGAGTGTGTAGCAAAACAGTATGCACGTTCTGGGACGTACTTCGATGACGTCATGCAACGTGAACAAAAATGTGGTTGCCTAGTTACGCACACCACGACTGTTAACAATATTTCATTCATTCTTATAACTTATGTCCAGTATAATTTTATTTACTATTCCCATCTTTATTTCTCATCGTTTTTTTTTTCACAATACATTTTACAATGTGTTCTACCAAGTTGGGGAGTGAAGCAGAGCGTCATTAGAACTAAACGCAGGTCGTTTGTGAGGCGGCTGGTTCTGACGTTCATGTGCAATGTGTGTAACAAAAGCTACTTATTTTAAAGTCCAAATATTAAAAAGTTTATAGTATAACTATTGTTTAACGTATTTTATACTTACATATAACTGAAAAATACCCAGATGAAAATAAACCATGCTTTTACTACAGTAAAAGTGTAGGAACCATGTTTCTTTCGCTGGACTAATAAAGTTAACATTTCTACACCCACAGTATTACTACAAATAAGCTAGAGGGTCAGTGTGGTTAAGCTCCTCCCTCCCGCACGCAATGGGTTGTGGGCAATATTAGCCATTAGAGTGTTCATTGATCTGCACTTCGAATTCTAACCGGAAATAGTAGACCATCCGGGTATCTTTGGGATACTCATTTCAACATACTACGATTTGGGACGTACTAATTCTAGTTTTGAATACTATTTAGGACGGATAGTATTCGAATTGGGACTCAGCAAAAGGCTGTTTCTCACTATGCATTCTTCAGCGATCTCGCTTTACGTCATCATTACCCGTCGAAGTTCAATTCCAATTCTCAAGAACGCAAGTACAGAGGACGCATGAAAATACCCGGATGTGTTCTTGAGGATGCATCGATTGCAGACTTGCGCGCTGAAATCGCTTTACGCCCAAGAAGTCATTGCAGCAAAAAAATTGATGGAGGAAGGAAGTGCTACGCACAACTGCTATGCACAACAAGTTTTAACAGCGTCTTAACTATAGACTTTAACTATAGATGACGCCCACTCGCTCTCTTCCATTGGTGAAAAGTGAATTCTCCATTGTCCTGATACAGCGCTGACATCTTGGGTCTTGAGTCTGCGCAGTAGCGATTTCCGTGAAAGCAAGGCCCCGCCCTTGGTTTTGCAAAATGCGCATATCACAGCTGTGATAAAAACTACAGTAAATGACAGAAACCAGCTTCGGAAAAACGATAATTGAAGTGTAATTGGGGCAGCACAGTGACTCAGTGGGTAGCACTGTTGCCTCACAGCAAGAATGTTCCCGGTTCGAGCCCCGGCTAGGTCAGGTGGCCTTTCTGTGTGGAGTTTCTGCGTGTTCTCCCCGTGTCAGCGTGGGTTTTCTCCGGGTACTCCGGTTTCCTCCTACAGGCCAAAAACACGCAAGTTAGGCAAATTGGAGATACCAAATTGTCCCTCCCCCAACTTGTGTATAAATCAACTTGTCTGAATAAACTTGTGTATGGATTACCTGGATCTCACCATGAATATAGCCGTAGATGCTGGAATGGCGTTAAGAAATAAAGGAAGAAGGAATTGAAGTGTAATTAAATTGTTTAGTTGTTCTCAAGTCCCATTGAATAACATGGGGAGGCGGGGTTTATGACCTATACTGGGACGAGTCACTGGGGGGCGATCGAGACATTTTGGTTTCACTTTTCAGGGATTGTGCGGCACACCTGTCGCTATGGGCGGGCCATAGGGGGCCGGGCCCGTCCTCAAAGACGCTTGTGCCCCCCTAGTATTTAAAAAATACTGTAATTTTAAATGATCATAGTTGCTAAATTTGTGTTGCATTAATGTTGTATTCTTTATAATTAAAACATTAAAAATATAAAAAACAATGGTGTGATTTTGTTTGATTGATGGGAATCTATCTACACTGCAACAGCCTATCACGAGGCTACGTACGACACGTACGTGACGTAGCCTACGTCAGTGTAGCCGCTCAACAGTTAGCGCACTTTTTTTAAACTAGATGAGTTTTCGCTTAGCTATACTGCTTTAAGATGGATATTATCCGCAAATGGTTAAAAAGCCCACCAACAGTCTCCAAAATTGAAACGACATCGACGCCTGATGTTGGAGAAGGAGACCCTGGACGACAGCCTGAGCCTGATGCCAGCTCCATGGAGCCCGACCCCGTGCCTTACAGACTACTACATTCAGAAGATATGGACTTGTTCACTGCGGTGATTCAGCTTGCTTTTGAAAAGGACCTCACTCACAAGTTTAATTCCGAGTGGACACTTTATTAATGAGGAGGTTCTGCTCGGAGAAACGCCGCCTGCCGCTGTACTGACAGGAGGGAAGGGATACGACAGCGCTGCCTCCACTCAATTACCGTAGGTTCAAAGTCTGTGTGCGTGCGTGCGTGTGTGTGTGTGCGCGCACGTGTCTCATGGCAATGCATATCCCTCTGTTGACTGCTTTAAAATGCAATGTTTGAGAGATGCCTCTGGTGTAACATGTAATATGTTGTATAGATTTATGGATATTCATAAAATTGCTTCTATATGTACTGTGGTGTAGGCTATAGGCTATCTGGTCATATTGCTGATGGTTATGTTTAACGTGATGATTACGTGCTAATATATATAGAGTATATATTATTATAAGTATACGTACTTTAGGCTAATAATAAGTGTGCCCTCCCATGCATTTCATATGGCCCCCTTAAGACTGAGGTCTGGCGACGGGTCTGTTGTGCGGCACGCTTGGTCTTAACAACAACACAAATATGATTGTTCATAAGAAGAGTTTCGTTGGAAATTTAGATAAATCCGTTTTTAAAATTTTTGCCAAAAACATATTTATTATTATGTTATCATGTTATTATTTTTTTTTATGGTGCTACTTAGCTGTATTTTTTAAGTTATGAAGGTTTAAATCAAAACAAACCAACTGCAGTTGAATTGATATTAATTGGAATGCACAACCAAAAAACAAGATTTCTGGAAAAAAAAAACGGAGTTATCTCATTTTGCAACGAGATACTTCATATATATTAGGGTGGTCCTTATAATGGGTCAATTTATTTTTTAATGTTTAACTCTCACCCCCTAAATGTGTTAGGATATCAATAAAAACACTCTGTGCAAAATGTTGAATTGTTCCTACAATATCTAGAGGTTGCTCAAAGCCTTTGAATATTTCCGAAATCACATATTTTTGCAAAAACTGTACCATTTAAAAACGCACAACACACATAAAACTTGCTTCTTGGAGGGTAACTTTGTTCCAGTTATTTGAGTCTCCTCGATCCGAGTAACCATATAGCGGACTTGCTTCGTGTTGCTTCAGCCATTGTCTTAGTGCGGACATTCCCAAACTGTGGTCCGCGGACCACTAGTGGTCCGTGAGGGTACTGCAGATGGTCCGTGTAAAGGCAAAATAAGTATATGTATATTTTAAGAATATGTATATAAATTATATTGATATAAGAATATTGATATACATTTTAAATTAAATTGTCAAGTTATTGTGTGATTACTAAAATAGGCCAGTGGCGCTCGGCCGTGACATTCGAGTTCAGTGCCGAACAAAATGGATCGGTGTATGAAGATGTGGCAGCCATTTAGTGCTAGTAAGCGTATTTAGTGGTGCAGATTTATTCAGGACTTTGCGTAGACATATTTTATAATGAGTATTATGAGGTGATCCGCGAAAATTCTTGATTACAAATAGTGGTCCACACACACAAAAAGTTTGAAAACCCCTGTCTTAGTGTATATTGTCTATTGTGCTTCATTTACATTGAAGCTTTCTTGCTTTGAAAGACATATCACAACTAAAACAGGAGTTTTAATTGCATGCAGCATAGTCAAATAAGTCCATTGCTGCCATAAGTATATATTAATAAACAATTATACATGCTAGCACAAAGTATCACATTATACGCGAATGTGTTAAACTTCAAACGTCTTGAGCAACCTCTAAATATTATTGAATATTAAAATAAATGTGCCCCATTTTTATTTATTTATTCAAACATATTGGTGGGGTGAGAGCATGAACTTTTAAAAGTTGAAAAATAAGGACCACCCTAATATATATATATATGTATAAAAATTGAGATGCTGGGTAACTAAACGTTTGTAAACATTTTAAATATTAAATTCATAAAAATGCAAATTTGATATTTAAATGTATGTTTTATTGGCATTTTATTTATTAATTAAGTTTCTTATTTTAGATTATATTATTATTTCTTGACAATTTTATGAATGTTGCAATGTTACATCTGGGGAGGTCAGGTGACCAACAGGAAGATCGCACAGATCTCAATTCGCACAAGTGCGTTCTGTGTTCTCTCAACCTTCTGCGCTTGTTCTTCCAAGGTCACCTGGCAAGACCCATCTCCACGAGAACGCAAATCCGTTCTTTGTGTTTTTGGAATTGAGAAACAGCCTAGGTGTGTTCGATTTAATGCGGCGCTGCTCAGACCGATGCCAGGTAGAAATGTTCAACTTGAGCTTGCCGACATTAAAGTACAGAGCGACTGCACAGAGTTCTGATGATGACACAGCTCTTCGTAATTGGTCGCCTCACTGATGACAACGATCACATGCGTTTCATGTTTAATCCAACCCTCTTAATTCTCCTAATACAAATTATAAATGTATATGTATAAATGTTTTTATAACAGGTGAAACTCGTTGATATAATCATAATATGTTCCCTTTCAGTCGGTCACTACGACGTCACGTCGTGACCGACGAATTGGGAACTCGCTTAGAGAGACCAATCTGCTTCGTACTCTACTAAAACGCCAATGAACTTGGCATTGAGATATTTGCATAATGCTGGCGCCGCCCCGCCAGGTGCGTATATAAGCCACAGGTGCAAATATGGAAATTAGCTTTTTTCGCTTCGAAAGCCGGCATTATCTGCTACTGAGAAGCTACTCTCTGCTCTTCTGGGAACGGTTGCTGAAGTTGATTGACAAGCAGTACTGACACAGCGGACGCTCGCAGTATTCCACTGCTCTGCATATTTTTTGTTTTGAGTTTAGTGTGTGCGTTGCCTCTCCCTGTGCGCATCATCAGCTGAGCACCTAAAGAGTGATTTCCCTAAAGAGTGATACGTGAGAGCTCTGTGTCTTTTTAAAGACAGCCACTCTCTCGTATATTCGGAGATCAGCGTCCTTTTCAGGATAGCTTTTCCTCTGTGCGATCTTGGATGCGAGAAGTACAGGGATTCCAGTGACGGTCACGAGCGCTGTCTTCGTGCTTGGGCATCGAGCACTCCGAGGCTGCGTTCGTGGAGAGCTTTTGTTCTCTCTGTGAGAGCATAACCCTCCTGGATTGCGGAGACGACTGTCGTTTCTACGGGAACGACGTCCGCGCCTTTGCAGTGCTGAACGCCGTCATGGTGCGGCTGTCAAGCGCTCGCAGGACGCTCTTCGCATCACTACGCTGAGTAGGACGGAGGATGCGTCCTTCACCTACCGGCCTTCTCATCCTCAGCCGGTTGAGGCTCCGGTGGAGACTGCAGAGTCGTGTTCTGCGATTTCTGCCGAATCCATTGGACCTCCTTCTGGTCCCGTCACTTCTGCAGCATCAGAGGGGTGCCCATTTTTTCCCTCCGAGGCGGAGTCGTCCCGGAGATGGCGGCCGTGCCCGCTCGAGCGGCGGAAACGGTAGAGTTGGAGGGGTTAATCCCTCTCCGCCCGAACCGTCCCGCCCACATGATTGGTACTTCGGAGCTGCCCGGGCCTCTACGGTCCTCACCTCCTGTGCCTGCCTTTCCCGACGGCACGAAGAGCTGACGTGATTTGCGGCCGTCTCGGCCGTTCAGCTTTCACCCCTCATCTCCCTCACTAACGGAGCCGCTAAGGGGGATCCCTTCAGTGGAGCGGGGGGTTGCGATGCAGCTGCGTTCCTGGAGGGACCACCCAACCCTTCCCTCCCGTGTTTGTATAGACAGTCGTCCGGTTACGGGCGCTGCCCATCAGGCATGCGGAGACGCGGCTTCAGCCCTGCACGCATTAACGTACTGCAGGTTCACCAAGCGAAGGCTTTAGAGATATACGAGGGAAGCCGCGACCTTCAGTCGTGCGATGCACCACAGTGTTCAAGATCGCCACCTTTGGCTATGTCTGGCTTATATGACGGAACAACTTCATGAATGCTCCTGTCTCACAGACCGGCCTCTTCGGCGAGCCCGGGGAGTCGTACAGCTCCGCTGCGCAGACTGAGGCGATCTCCTAGGTCGTGCCCCGGCGGATGAGAGCTGCCCTTGGTCCACCAACGCCGGCTCCTCAGTCTGCCTCTCGCCGTCGGCGTCCTGCGGCGGCCACCTCTGTTCTCCTCCTCGGACCCCATCTCGGCAGCGCAGGGGAACCGGTCGTCAGCAGCTCGCCCCGCCCGCTTAGCCGCTTCCCGTGAAAATCGGGAGTTTAAGTGGCCAGAGACGGGCGACCCGGAGTGGCAGAGGATCACTCTTCAGGAGACCGTGATTCGCTCCTTCCCCCGGTAGAGGGTCGGGTGGAAAATCCTTGGTTTGCATATGTTCCACCGGCTGTCCAGCCGGTACCCACTTAACCACACATAAGAGTGCATTCCTCTTTCCTCTCCAGGTCTCCGGAGGATCGAGAGAGCCGTGGGCGTACACCTGCTCACTCTACCTCTCCTCTATCGCCAGCAGGTGTCCTGAGGAGTCCGAGCTCTCCACTGAGGAGACCGGACCACCAGCACCCTCATCGGAGTCTGCGCTCTCCGCAGAGGAGACCAGACGACCGTCACCCTCAGCGGGCTCAGGTCAGTGTCACACAAACACACATACTGTAGATGTTTATGCTGTCACAGCAGACGCAACCAGTCAGTTCTGACTTACCTCGGTTTAAGTCGAGGGAATTACGAGGTCCCTCTGAAACAATATCAGAAGCTCCTGGACATATGGCAGCAGCTGCGGCGTGACATCTGCTCGAGCTGCTTCATATGAGACCGCTTCAGCATTGGTTCTACGATCGAGTCTCGAGGAGAGCGTGGCGCAATGGCATACACCGTGTAACCATTACACCTGCGTGTCATTTCTATTTTACCCCGTGGTCAGACCCAGCATTTCTGATAGCAAGATATGCCTCTGAGTCGGGTCTCCTGGCATTCTGTAGCATGCGATGCCCCCAGCACGGGATGAGCAGCCACGTATGACGGGCTTGCAGTCTCAGGGGTGTGCATAGCACCCCAACTGCCGCGAGCGGTGCGCTGTATATCTGGGACTTGTACGCTCCGCTATGGAGATGCGAGGGAAGGATGTATTAGCCGACACCGACAACATTGCGACTGTTGCGTTATTTACCGTTAAGGCGGTTTTTGCGCTCTCGTCACCTGTCGCATCTCGCTCGTCATCTCCTCCTTTGGAGTCAGAAGCATCTGAGGTCCCTTCGTGCCATTCACATTCCGGGTACGCTCAAATACAGCGGCAGACGTGCTTTCCCGAGCTGCGCGCCCCGGAGAATGGCGACTCCACCCCCAGACGGTCCAGCTAATTTGGAATAAGTTCGGTCGTGCGCAGATAGATCTATTTGCGTCACCGGACGATACCCACTGTCGCCTGTTTTATTAACTAACCGAGGACAGCCTCGGCGTGGATGTGCTGACACACTGCTGGCCGCGGGGGATGCGCAAATACGCATTCACTCCAGTGAGCTTAATCGCACAGACACTGTGCAAAGTCAGGCAGGACGAGAAGAGCCTTTTATTAGTCGCCCCGTACTGGACGACCAGGAATTGGTTTTCAGAGTTAATGCTCCTCGCGACAGCCCCTCCCTGGCGATTTCCCCTGAGGAAAGACTTTCTTTCTCAAGGAAGGGGCACATTATGGCACCCGTGCCCCGACCTGTGGGATTTCCATGTATGGTCGTTGAGCGCGCGCAAGGTTTAGGTGATTTATCGCAAGCGGTATCTAACACCATCGACGCGGTACGAGCACCGTCCACAAGACGGGCTTACGCGCTTAAATGAAACCCTTTTTCGTCACCTGGTGCTCTTCGCAACGCGAGGACCCCAGAGAATGCTTAACATTGTGCTTTTATATCTTCTACATAGGTTAGATGGTAGGCTGTCCCTCCGCCATTAAAGTTGATATCGCCGCTATTTCTGCTCATCACTCACTCACTTATCAACGGCAGTTCAGTTGGCCAGCATGATTTGGTTATTAGATTTTTAAGAGGCGCTCGCAGGCTAAACCCCTCGCGCCCTCCCTCTATTCCTCCTGAGACCTGTCCATGGTGCTGAAGCCCTTCAGGTCCCCCGTTCGATCCTTTGCAGTCTGCGAGTCTGAAGTTTTTATCAATGAAAACTCTGACCCTGCTAGCATTGGTCTCCGTGAAGAGAGTAAGGAATTTACATGCATTCTCTGTTGACGATTCGTGCCTTCAGTTTGGTCCTGCTGTCTCACTGAGACCCAGACCAGGCTACGTGCCCAAAGTTCCCACCACTCCCTTCAGAGATAAGGTGGTGAGCTTGCAAGCGCTGCCCCCCGGAGGAGGGCAGACCCAACCATGGCTTTATTATGCCCCGTACGAGCGTTACGCATCTACGTGGATCGCACACAAAGCCTTAGGACCTCAGATCAGCTCTTTGTTTGTTATGGTGGTCAGCAGAGAGGGAAAGCTGTCACTAAGCAGAGGATGTCTCATTGGATAGTTGATACTATCGCCCTTGCTTATAATCTGCAGGGCATTCCTTGTCCATTTAATTTGAGAGCTCACTCTACTAGAAGTGTTGCCTCATTTTGGGCATTCGCTCGTGGTTCCTCGCTAACAGACATCTGCAGAGCTGCTGGTTGGGCGACACCTAATACGTTCATTAGATTTTACAGTGTTCGTGTCGAGCCTGTCTCCTCTCCTGTTCTTTCCTCGTTAGGGGAAGCACAGAGAACAGGCTCGCAGGTCGGCTTGCAGCCTCCGACTGCTGCTCCAAACTGAGCTCAGTATGGAAGGCCATCAAGGCAAGAACGCGTAATAATTTGTTTTGCCTTCCTCCGCTGCCTTGGCAGCCTGATGTTGCGGAGCATCCGCTGCCAGCCTCTCACTAGCTGCATCCTCGCGAACCTGTGTTTGGCTCGGGCATCCACATTGCGTCCCACCGGGTTCCTTTGTGAGTATTTTCCGTGGGGTTAATCCTACTAGCCCACGTTTCCCTCAGCAGAGCACTGCTTTGCTTACACAGCCACGGCTGTCATTTATACCTCAACTACGGTTGACTTTCGCCCACCAATAGCCCTTAACGGGGCGGTGGCTTCCGCAGCGTCCCTATACCGCTCAGATAGGGCGCTTCCCAGTCGCTAGCACTACTGTGGGGTTAAAGGAACATCTAGTGCCCGGCCTTCTGCCTTAAAACCTAATTCTCCTTATCCTTAAGTGGAACCGGAGGGCTTTACGCAGACACTGGAAGAGGTCAGCCCTCAGTGGCGTTTTGGTAGGGATTCCCAATTCGTCGGTCACGACGTGACGTCGTAGTGACCGACTGAAAGGGAACGTCTCGGTTACGTATGTAACCCTCATTCCCTGAAGGAAGGGAACGGAGACGTCACGTCCCGTCGCCACAGGGCTGCTCCCTGCTGTTTATCGGCCGGTCACACTTTCCGGCTTTCTCAGCGAAATGAAGCTAATTTCCATATTTGCACCTGTGGCTTATATACGCACCTGGCGGGGCGGCGCCAGCATTATGCAAATATCTCAATGCCAAGTTCATTGGCGTTTTAGTAGAGTACGAAGCAGATTGGTCTCTCTAAGCGAGTTCCCAATTCGTCGGTCACGACGTGACGTCTCCGTTCCCTTCCTTCAGGGAACGAGGGTTACATACGTAACCGAGACGTTATATTGTGTCATGTAATAAAATAAAAATTTTGTATACTATATTGGTATTTTAATAATGTAAGCTTATGTTTTCTGTTATTTTTGGAGATATACAGTATAAGCAGCAATTCAAATATTCAAAGGGTTTCTGGTAGCAACGTTTTATTAAGTTTTGTTTTTTGACAAATGCACCATCTAATCACAATAAAAAAAGAAACACGGCGCACACGTTATTACTGCAAGCAGCAGGTGTCCGAATTGATGGCTCTGTTTTCAACTCCTCCCTCGACTGCAGATGGCAAACCTCGCCAATCGGTCTGCGCAGCGCTGCATGAACTCAAACACACCTACTTTCTATAAACTACATTTTGAATACTTTGGGAAGTGAACCTACAAATTACTTTTACATTCGTTGTATTTGCATATTAATTGCCAAAAGTGTTATGAATCTGTGATTTGTCTGTCTTTAAAAAAAATCTTATATAGTGTAACTCTGGCATCCAAAATAGTTTTCCTTTCAATAAAGTGCTCTGCATGTTCAGCGATGTGAATATTGCAGGTGTGCACATTGCCATGTTAAAGTGATATGTGATGTTTAATGATGAAAAACGCAGGACAGAACTTCATCCGGAAGTTGATTCAGAGCAAAGCAAGCTGTGAATAATGAAGGTCTGGTTCATAACAAAACCAGGTACGAGCATTAGAAATTTCGATTTCATCTTCACTATAAGCTGGAAAGGAAAGAAGTATTATAATTTTAAATTGGAAAAAATTTAACCTTCACCTAAGGCATTCAAACCACTTTTTATGGTTTTAAATAAAATGAAAGAGCTATTTTCTTTCAGTTTCTGTTATCCTATTTGTTTATTCACTGTCTGTTAGACTTCCTTAGCCACTGATTTCAGTCTTTAGGTCTGGTTTGAAGTTGGACCACTAACTCATCATACATTTCTGTCTGCGTCTGGATGTGACATAACCTCACCAGTGAATCACACTGTAGACGTGCTTTTTTCCACCATCTTCCTCTGTTGGTTTTGTCTGTACGCCTTATGTTCCACGGCACCGTTCGCTGTCTCTGAGTTTCTCTGCCTGTCTTTCTGACCTTGCTGTCCTTGTCATAGGCAAATTGAATCAGTGGTTTGAAGCATGTATTACTGAGAAGGTCAAACCCACACATTCTCCCACTCCCTTACTGTTTTCATTGTTTTTAACCTGTTTTCATGTTCTGAGCCTTAGACATCTGGTCGGTTGTATGAAGACGGTGAATGAAAACCATTCACTGTCTTTATTTAACCAACCAAATGCATTTAATTTTTTTCTTTTCATGTTTTTTTTTGTCTTAGTTTTGTGTTTTGACAAACATGTCTTTTAATTTAGTGAATATGTGTTAATTTCAGCCTATTTTACTTTAACAATTATATTTACTTAGTGTGGTGTGTTTACAATGCAAGATCTGTATTGTAGCTAGCACTTTCACTATTTTGTGGTTATAGCTCACTACACTCTTAGAAATGATGTGTTAATTTTTTACACATCATTGTGCGGTAAGTTTTTAACACATTATATGTCATTTTGTGTTGATTTTGTGTTAAAATATAACACATGTTGTGTTAAAAGTAACACAAAATAGCTTGTTTCAATAATAACACAGAGATGGGTGGATTCTGGGACAACGCAGTTAGTGTGTTGTCCCAGAATCAACACTAATGTGTTGTTTTTAACACATTCATTCTAAGAGAAGTAGTTTTTATATTCTGATAAAAACTTTGTTATGTTTAGAGTTGCAACCGAGCATGCCGCACAAGCCCTGAAAAATGAAGCCAAAATATCTCGATCAGCCCCCAGTGACTGGTCCTAGTATAGGTGGTAATGCCCGCCTCCCCCATGTTATTCAATGGGACTTTCAATTTCAATTCAATTTTATTTATATAGCGCTTTTCACAAAAGTCAATTGTTTCAAAGCAGCTTTACATAAATAGAAGCAGTGAAAAGCACAGAAAAACGACAGATAGCACAACAGAATACATGATAGCATGAGCAGTTAAATTTGCTGCGGCTATGACTCAATATTATAAGTGCACGTAGTACTAAAGCAACGTATAGAAGAGGAAGCTAGGTAAAGCCCAAAAAGGCTGCCTCCCCGGGGTGAAAAACCCCCTAGGAGAAAAAAAACCCCGGGCTTTTATCCGAGGAAAAATAAGTCCTAGGAGGGAAAAACCCTTGGGAGAACGGGTTGGACTTGAGACCAACAATTTAATAACACTTCAGATATCTTTTTTCTGAAGCTGTTTTTTGTCATTTACTGTAGTTTTTATCACGCTTATGTAAATTCAAGTGTTTGTTTTTAAAATAAGTTTGTTTTTAGTTAGTTATTTAATTCTATAAAAACGGTGGTGCGATGTCATGATTGACAGCTGTGATATGCGCATTATGCGAGGGCGGGGCCTTGATTTTGCGGCTTTACTTTCTGCTTACTACTGCGCAGGTCCTGAAATGCTACTGCGCCGACTCAAGATGTCATTTCGATGTTGTTGTATGTGGAATAATACTAATTAATGTCTTTGTGTTATTGTTTAACTCTTTCGCCGCCAGCATTTTTTTAAAAAGTTGCCAGCCAACGCCAGCGTTTTTCATGATTTTCACAAAATTGTAATGCCTTCCAGAAAATGTTCTTCTTTAAATATATAAACATACAATATACCAAATGAAAGAACAGACCCTCTGCTTTCAAAAAAAAAAAAAAAAAACGTTTCATCCTACCTTCAGTGGTTCTTTTGTAATCAGCTTTTGAATATGGGTAGATTTCTGCAAAAACACCACATTTTGAG
This sequence comes from Paramisgurnus dabryanus, assembly GCF_030506205.2. Lineage (NCBI taxonomy): Eukaryota > Metazoa > Chordata > Actinopteri > Cypriniformes > Cobitidae > Paramisgurnus > Paramisgurnus dabryanus. The sequence goes on along the minus strand of NC_133358.1, from coordinate 13,586,771 downwards.
CAAAAAGCAGAGATAATTCCATTTTTGTGACGGTCTTTTCATAGAGATCCCATTCAGAGCGATCTTTAAAACAGACACGGACATGCAGCCGCTTGCCATAGGGCAATACTTCCGGGTTTAAAAAGTTGCGGAAGGGTGCCACCTGGTGGATAATAACAGTATTGCGGAAGCCCGGAAATACTCGTCATTGGCAGGGAAGCGTTTTCTATTGATTGACGAGATATCTCGTCAATGGCGGTGAAAGAGTTAAAATGGTCCGCAAATGTGTGTTTCACATATGTAACGCATGGCCTTTCGATGTCATAACGCATTACGTGGGGTCATGCGGCATGTGCAAGACAAGAAGAGTGTGCAAGTTTTTTATTTATCTTGCAAAAAATAGCAATCGTTTTGCTAGATAAGACCCTTATGCCTTGTTTGGGACTGTTTAGAGACATTTGAAACTGTGTTGAAATGGCGATTTTAAACTGCATTGAAACTGTAAACTGTTGGGGTCCAATAAAGTCTATTAAACTGAGAAAACATCTGGAATGTTTTCATCAAAAAACTTAATTTCTTCTTGACTTAACAAAGAAAGACATCAACATTTTGAACATGGAAATTAGTACATTTTTAGGATTTTTTTTAAGAAAGTGGATTAGTCCCTAAATAAAGGGGAAGCGGATGCATGTATGCTGTCCAAAACGACGGACAAGTATGTGATGTATAAAGGAAATTCATTAACAACTTTTTTCATAATCAATTATTCTCAATTTCATTGATTAGTTGTTGAGGCCCTAGTTAGTCATTTGTTAAGGAGGTTGTTGCCATCTTTGTTTGTTGAATAAGTCAGAAATTTGACTGGTTTCAAGCCAGTATTAGCTTGGGTCCATTCGTTCAAACACACCATCTACTCTGAATAATTTAGCCCCTACAAAGTGGTCTTGTCCTCTATTAGATTGTTGGACGGATCGGTAAGATTTTAGTGGCATAGTCACATTTGGTTTAACATAGATTGGCTGATTGTGACCCATCCGCTGTCTCCATGGCTTCTCACCGTCCCCATACAAAACACGCTCCATTTAGCTCCTAATGACCCGCCCTTCTATTTTTGAAGTGATACCAGTACTCTGAGCCCATCCCTGAAGGCTTTAGTAAAAAATAACTCCCTGTAATGTTGATGGAGAACTTAAACCTCTAGATTTGACACTGAGGTTAACTGCTTTTGATTTGTTACTTATCAACACACTCACATTTACACACACATTCCATCTCCTTGTATGATTTGTATCCTTTTCACTAAAATGTGTATATATATATATATATATATACATATATACATACATACGTGTGTGTGTGCGTGCGTGCGTGCGTGTGTGTGTGACATGATTACTAATTTATACATTAAAACATAGCTGGCGTTTATATAACGTACAGCACGTGTGAACTACAGTAAGAGCCACACAACACTCATCTGCTGGGAATCTCTAAATAAGCTTCAAATGATCATTTCTGATGTTATGGTTAATTTGTGAAATTGTTACTTTATATACTTGGTTCTCGGGGGAGCATAGCTGATGTAAGCTAGGTCTTAATATTTAAATCTAGTGAGCATCTTAACGCAGGTGTTCGCTGCTGAATCTATTTCCCCACGGTAAAACAATTTTCTATTTCATCTCCATTTTAAAGGTAAGCTTGCAGTCTGAATTGAATGTGACGTGGGAGAAAGACCGTGCAGTGCCAAATAATAAATAGAGATTTCAATTTGCTCATGTGTGGTCTGAGTTAATGTATTAATTTTGCTGTTGTGCACAACCAGCGCAGTGGTTTCTTCGAGCTGATTCTTTTTAATTCATCGGTTGTAGTGAGTCATGGTCTTAATCAATAGCATCTGGTCTAAATTATGGTCTGAATCGATTTGAATCAAATTCGCCTGCTCTTGGAGTCGATCATTAAACCAAGTCATTATATTTGATAGTCTGAGAACTGTTACTGTGTTGTGTGCAATGTTGGAAATACATATTTGTTACTGATTGCTTAAAAAATATGGTTTATTTTATGATGATATATAACAAATTTGTTGTAATAAATCAATGTTTCATACTCCAAACATCTAAAATTTTCATCAAAATATCCTTCAGTATCTGGAGAAAAGAAGATTGACCATCATTTACTAGTGCCAGCCATTAAGTGCGCTAGATGAATACAAACGCGATCATTTCTTTTCAGCAAAAACCAAACCTAGATTTTAAATGTGCAAAGCACAGATGTCCTCTGCAGATGAAAGAAAAACAGCATATCAATTAAAAAATATCTCGATGCACACAAATGTATCTAATTAATGTCAGCCCCTGCTGATTCACCTAAAAAGCACACAAAGTTGTTGTGTTGCTTAATATGTAGCGAGTTTTTGGGCCATTTGGGAGGGTTGATGCACAAAATGCTTTGTAGTGCTCGGCGAGTGCCAAAGGCAGAGAAAAAAGCTTTTACAAAGTGTTTCCAAGTTAAAAACAGAAGAGTGATTTGTTTATATAAGCGTCATGTGCTTTCATTTTCTTCTTTTAAATAATTTGTCTTATCTTTTGTAGGTTTGCCTCTCCTTGTGCAGAGGACCATAGCAAGAACCATTATCCTACAGGAAAGCATCGGCAAGGGCCGCTTCGGAGAGGTGTGGCGAGGGAAGTGGAGAGGAGAGGAGGTGGCAGTCAAGATCTTCTCCTCCAGAGAGGAACGGTCCTGGTTTCGGGAGGCGGAGATCTACCAGACCGTGATGCTCCGCCATGAGAATATTCTGGGCTTCATCGCCGCTGACAACAAAGGTTAGCAGCACTGATGCATGCGGGGATTTGTTATTCAGCTCACCTTGTTTATGCCTTATTTTAATGTGGTCACCACATCTGCTTTATTAATACTGGATAGAGAATAACATATTGGTTAGAATAGATAATAATCTTATCAATAATCTATTTTACAAGTAAATTTATAAAAATACTTAAGTATTTTAAAATAGGGGTGGGCGATAAACCGGTAGACATGATTATTAACCGGTAGAAATTTGTCAACCGGTAGAGATTTTGGACTATCGTCTCTATTGGGGTTACGCGCACACGTCACGCTCTTGTGTGCGTGGTCACGAGAACGTAACGTTTGTACACTTATTTAAGCACCGCAGTTTTAAAACAAGTTATTTTAAGCCATTGAAACAAACTACAGATCTATATGCGTGCACTCTTTCTGTGTCTGAGGAGCGCGCAAGACGCGCAACTGCTGCTATTTTTTATCTGTCAGGAGCGCAAGTCGCGCAACCGCTGCTTATTAAGCTTGTGAGCATTTTTCCCGCTTTATTAGCCTTACATACACATATGCGTCCTTCCCGTCTTTGCAAGTATCCTCATAAACACGACCATTTAGGGCTTAAAAGAAAGTGAACAGCTAAAAGAGAAAACGCATGTGTAACATTGGGTCCAGTCTTTGCTCTTAAAGGGGAAGTTACCTAATTTTGCTGTCTGTCACTCATGTTCATGAAATCTCGCACTGCTCTTGACTAAATCACTTTTCTACCTTAAATAATATATATATATATATATATATATATATATATATATATATATATATATATATATATATATATAATTATTTATTATTATTCCTTTATCATTGACTGTTTATCTTCAGAGAGCTTGAGTTTTGTTTGTTCTTATCTTCTTTTTATGCTTGTATAAGGTTTTTGTGAGAATTATGAACATTTCTATGGTATTAAAGGTTTTAATAACTGAAAAACATTAGTAAAACATAAAAAACCTCTACCGTGATACATATCGTCGTTATCATGATATAAAATGAATCCTATCATGATGGAAGATTTTGGTCATATCGCCCACCCCTATTTTTAGACCTGGGTCGGTCCCAGACTAAAATGCATGTTTGAGCTGCATTAATTTTAAGAACATCTTACAATATCAATGCCACAACTTGAATGTCCTAAAATAACTAAGGCCTAGTCCTGGGTTAATCTATAACCTGTCCAGGAAATGGACTCCCTGGTGTTTGTGTATGCATAGGACTGTTTAACTTTATAAGGGAGGTTAGCTCAGATCAATACTGTTATTGTTTAAAGGGATGTACATGATGACAGCTAATAGATATTTTGCTATGGCTGCTATATAAATCTATGTTTTTATATTAAATTATATTAATTTTTATAATAAAACTTTTATCCAACTTAGACTCTAAGAACGGGTAAAAACAACAAATGTGTTGTCCCAGAATCTACCCATCTCTGTGTTATCATTAAAATAATACATTTTGTAACACAATTTGTGTTTAATTTTAACACAAAACAAACACAAAATGACACATTATGTGTTAAAAGCTTAACACAAAAAGATTAACACATCCTTTCTAAGAGTGTACATGCTTGTATATATTATTAGATGCTTAAAGGATTAGTCAATTTTCTTAAAACAAATCCAGATAATTTACTCACCACCATGTCATCCAAAATGTTGATGTCTTTCTTTGTTGAGTCGAGAAGAAATTATGTTTTTTGAGGAAAACATTCCAGGATTTTTCTCATTTTAATGGACTTTAATAGAACCCAACACTTAACAGTTAACTCAACACTTCTAGCGAAACGATTGTCATTTTTGACAATAAAAATAAAAATATGCACTTTTAAACCACATCTATCTCCGGTCCCAAAAAAGTGCCAGCCGACCTCACGTAAATGCGTAGTGACGTAGAAAGTTCACGTGTTACATATATGAAACGCACATTTGGGGACCATTTTAAACAATAAACTGACACAAAGACATTAATTAGTATCATTCGACATATAACAACGTCGGAATGGTCCTCTTTCTCCACACATGACGTATTGCGTGAGGTCGCGCTGGCGCTTTTCAGGATCGGAGATAGACGAGAAGTTGTGGTTGAAAAGTGCATATTTTTATCTTTCTTGTCAAAAATGACAATCGTTTCGCTAGATAAGACCCTTATGCCTAGTTTGGGATCGTTTGGAGTACTTTGAAACTATGTTGAAAAAAACTGTTAAGTGTTCAGTTAAGTGTTAAGTGTTGGGGGCCATTAAAGTCCATTAAAATGAGAAAAATCCTGGAATGTTTTTCTCAAAAAACATAATTTCCTCTCGACTGAACAAAGAAAGACATCAACATTTTGGATGACCTGGTGGTGAGTAAATTATCTGGATTTTTCTTTTTTTTTAAGAAAATTGACTCCTTTAACTGTTTATTACTTTTGAAACTTGACATACAAATAAAGAGTACTGTTTGAAATGGGAAAAATATGTTTTTTTTTTGTATCTGCTATATTCATGAAAAAACTTATGGTCACTGATCTATTTGTTTTTAGGACAATGGCCGGATAAAAACTGGTTTCTTTACAGGGGACACAGCATGAAAATCTGACTTTTTCTCTGTTTAAGTGTTATAATTGAGTCCCCGGTGCTTTTATCAACCTAGAAAATGTGAAAAAGATCAACCAACTTAGTTTTGGTAAACCATTCTCTGCAAGCATGTGAAAAAATAGGTCATTGAAATTTTGCTCCCCTTGTGATGTCAGAAGGGGATAATACTGCCTCTTAATCTGCACTATCCAACCACAGCACTGCCATTTAGTGCAGAGATCAGCTCATTTGCATTTAAAAGGACACACCCAAAACGGCACATTTTTGCTCACACCTACAAAGTGTCAATTTTAACATGATATAATAAATGATCTATATTATTTTTAAGCTAAAACTTCACAAATATACTCTGGGGTCAACAAAGATGTATTTCACATTTTTGCAGAACAGATTTTTTGCAGAACAGATGAAGCATGATGGTCATGTTTGCATTTGTGTTTACATTGAACAGTTGATAAAGTCCGCACAGCTGATGTGAGATCTTACCAGCCATCTGGAGATCTCTTTGCTGTTTGCTATCTGATCCGTGGTTTCTTTGCTCTTTCAGACAATGGGACATGGACCCAGCTGTGGTTGGTTTCAGACTACCACGAGCACGGCTCACTATTCGACTACCTGAATCGGTATACAGTGACCGTGGAGGGCATGATCAAGCTGTCTCTGTCCACTGCCAGCGGCCTGGCTCACTTGCACATGGAGATTGTGGGAACACAAGGTATTTATCTGCTCACATAGTCCAGGAAAGAGTTTGCATAATAGTTGCGTTCACACCTGTGGTGGATGTAACGAGTGTCTATTTTGCCAGTAACGTTCAAGTTCAAGTTAGGCTTAATTGTCATTTCTATATGTGGTTGAAGTGGTTGCAATCAATTTATTTAAGCTACATTTAAACAAAAGTTTTTTGTTTTGTTTTGCTTTTCCAATTTTTTTTTGTTTAAATGTAGCTTAAATAAATTTATTGCAACCACTTACCTTAAAAAAAATTGAGTAAATTGAATGAATAATTTCAATTTTCATTGTTGTTAGTGTTAAATCACAAATAAAGAAGTACCAAAAAGTAGCAGCATCTTTCAGATTTATGTATGTTATTTATACAGACAATGATTTAAGTATTCTGTGTACATCATTTTTATACTTTTGGCAGACACCTTTATCTAAAGTGTCTTTTATGGATGCACGATATTGACGGGACAAGTGCTGTATGCAAGCTTTGCGATATTCCTATGATTTCAATATATCTTGTGCCCATTTACAGTGGCATACATTTTATCAGTATGTGTTATTTCTGGGAATTGAACCCCAAAACCTTTGCACTGCTAATACAATGCTCTATCAGTTTAACAGGGAACATGTTATATGTTTTAAATTTAACAAATTCATTTTTTTTAATGGGGCATACATTTAAAAAGTTGTGTCCTATCGAGACATTTTGTTAGTTAATAGTACTATTAAAGGCGGGGTGCACGATCTCTTAAAGCCAATGTTGACATTTGAAATCACCTAAAGAAACACGCCCCTACCCCAAAAGAATCTGGACCTGGCAACAATGTCGGCTAGTAGACACGCCCATTACTGCTGATTGGCTACAAATGTGTTTTGGTAGTCGGCCCGATTCTCTTTTCCAAAGTGTTTTTCAAAAATCATGCACCTTGCCTTTAAGTATTACCTTCAGAAACTATTACCATACTATGGTACCATCTTAAAACTAATTGGATTTGTGCCATAAACGTGGTAAAACTCTATACAGGACCTAATATTTCAAAGCCTTGAATTTAAGCATGTCAAAAGATTGACATATCCATCACCTGAGTAGGGCATTAATAAAGCATCTTTTGGCTGATTGTTGGTTTCCTGGGAGGCATCAACCTGCTTGTGTGTAGGATGCTGTCACAACATGAGGCATAGCAGATGTTAATTCATTTGCTCATTTATAGTGAGCTGCTAATTCATCTTTAGACAGGCTGTGCTGATTTCCTACAATTTATGCCAGATCAATTCTTCATATTTAAGGCCCTCCTTATTAACTCAACATTTTTGTTTAAAATGGTAGTTTGAATCACTGTTTATAAATCCAAATCTTAAGTCTAAGTACTTACAATATGAAATGGTATTTTGTAAATAATTATGTCATCAGCGGAAGTGTTTATTATCGTGGCAAGCTTCATTTAACGCCACAGCAACTTTATTACATTCGTATAATTGAGACATAATGCCCCATTACGCGTGGAGAGAGTGTTTCAATGAAGCCTTTTAGGATCAATTTAAAGGAATAGTTCACCCAAAATGAAATTTTATGTTTTCATTTACACATTCTTTTGTTGAACACAAAATAAGATATTTTGATAAATGATTGTAAGCACACAGTTAAGTGCATAGTATTTGTTTTTCCTACTATTAAGGTCTATGGGTACCTTCAATGGTGCAGTTACCATAATTTATTAAATTATCTTTTTTTTGTGTTCAACAGAATAAAAAACCTCATACAGGTTTGTAACAACATGAGGCAGAGTAAATGAAGACAGAATTTTCATTTTTGGTAAACTATCCCTTTAACACTGCATATTGTAGTGTAAATTGTATAACAAAGCTTTTTTTATTTTTTATGTCTACTGAAATGAATGTTTTAGTGATGTGTTAAAGGTGGGGTGCACGATCTCTGAAAGCAAATGTTGATATTTGAAATCACGTAAACAAACATGTCCCTACCGCAATAGAATCTGGACCTTCTTTTGATAGACCCGCCCCACACATACGCAATCCAGGCAATGATGTCGGTTAGTAGACACGCCCCTTACTGCTGATTGGCTACAAGTGTGTTTTGGTACTTGGCCCGACCCCCTTTTCCAAAGTGTTTTTCAAAAATCATGCACCCCGCCTTTAAGTGTAGCTTTGGCTTAGGGCTACAAGTTTTTGTTAAGATGAGATGTGTAAGTACTTTTTTAAGGGATCAGATTTCTAGTAACAAAAGTGTATAACCATATTTAGGCACCATAATGTCATATGGGGCGGTTTCCTGGAGACCTATCCTATTTAAAGACACATTGGGACATATCTTAACATATATCAGTGCCATTGTTTTGTCTCAAGATGCACACCAGTATTACTTTTGTAAGGTATGTTTAGAAAAACCTAAATGTCCTTAAATAACTAAGGCATAGTCCTGGATTAATCTAAATCCTTGTCATAGAAAGCCACCCAGGACACTTTATTAAACACTTGGCAACGTACAAGAACTGCTTAGGGACACCTTGGCACCACAAAGCAATTCAGTTGTTGCTTTTTACACTGCTGTTAATCAAATTATTTTAAATTCTTTATGTAATGTAAAACTCTTACTTTTATATAATACTTTCCTCTTTTAATAGCCATTTCCAGGTAAGGCATGTCTAGTTAAATATGACATTTATTACTTATTATGTTAATTGACTGAATGTGCGAAAAAGTATACTATAATCTATTTAGCAGGAAAATATAGTTTGCAATAATGCCATATATTCAATTGTAAATGGTATATATTTAATATTTTTTCTTCGTATTATATGTAAAGCTGCTTTGAAACAATGCAACATTGTACAAAAGCGCTATAAAAATACGTTTGACTTGACACAGCAATTCAATAGCGCCCACCTGAAACGTAGCTTTTGCACAGGCAGGCGTTTTTGTCACAAAACCTGAAAATCAAGGCGGGTTATGTCAGGACGAACGCATTATGCTTTGATACGGCAGTCAGGATTTTCTTTGCGATCTACACGACTCTAATCTTTGTGTATTTCTTGGCAGTGGAGGGTAGCATGATAGTCTTCCTGTCAAACGGTATTGCTTATTTCCCTTATGAACTTGAAGGTTGGGAGCAGCAACGTGCAGCAGATACATGCTGAGGCAGCTTTAAACCATCAGCGACTGTGAGCTGCGAATAATGAAACCATTTATTTAACTCATGGGGTACTGTAAAATGCTTCCCCAGGGAGCACAGTGCGTGTGTGTTAATGTGCATTCAAGATACGGTGTACAGTACGAATACATGACTGTGTGCGCATTATTGTGTGTGTGTGTGACTGTGAGCTGTTAATACATGGTACAGAATTGCATTGGATATGTCCACAAAGCCATGAAATTGTAAAAGCAAAACTTTACAGCTGAAAATTATGTTGTATATCTTTCAAAAATACCATGGTACATTCAGTTCAATTCAAGTTTATTTATATGGGCGCGGTTTCCGGACAGAGTTTAGGATAATCCAGGACTAGGCCTTATATTAGGTAATTTAAGAAGTTTTTACAAACATTCCTTACAAAAACACTACGGGATGCATCTTAAGACAAAGCAATGTCAATGAAATATGTTCAAATTAAACAGGACAAGACGTTTTTTAATAAAAGCAGCTCAAACATGCATTTTTATCTGGGACTAGGATAAGCCCTGTCCGGGAAACCGCCCCATAGTGCATTATTGCTTTTTAAACCACAGGGCTGTTGAATGCTTTATTCTGATTGGTTGAGAAATGTCCCATGGGTATGCATTATTGTTTGATAAACGCACACCACCTAAACTGTCAAATGTCTTAAAAATAACCACCAGAGCAATGTCTGTGGTAACCGTGGTATAAGCGGAAAAATTGACTACGGTCCTTTAAATTATTTGAAAATAATGTGTGTGCTATGACTGTCATGATTATGATGTTTGGCTGACGGTTAATTTTCTGATAAATTATGACGATTAATTGCCTGTTTTAAGGCTTGACGATTATGATGATTAATTGTCTATTTTATTGCTTTGACATTTAATTCTCATACATTTTTTTCTTTGTTTATAAAATAATTTTCGCACATTGTTGTGATGATTTAAATTAAATCTTTTTGCAAGTTTTACCTGGCAGAAAATATTAATACGCATAACATATTTAAAAGTAATTCAATATTGTTTTGTTTGTTCAGGGGCTGCAGCTCCCCCTTGTGTTTTTTAGAGAGATGTGCAATCATTGCGGTGATCTGAAATCATCACGATAAGGTCAAACAATCGCGATGAGACGATTATTTAACCATTGTGACAGCCCTAGTGTGTGCATTATTTTCGAATAAGTCAATGGCTCAATTACTCCTTATAGACATTGTACATGTATCAAAAATGGTACATGTCAAAATACCATAAAAAATACCATGGTTGTATAATTTGGTTATATCTTTGAAGGATCGTAGTGGCATAGTCGATTTAAGAAAAAATACAACCTGATCTCACGAATTTCAGTGTTATAGTCACAGAATATTTTGCTCATTTATCTGTGCCATTGTCACGGATCTTCTCATTTTTCCGTGTCCGTACCACGGACTTTCGTATCTGTGTCCGTTTCACACATTGGTTACTCAATAGTTTTTCCTATTTTCTTACCATTTTCGCGTGGGTTTGTGGTAGAACGACTTTCTGTAGCATAAAATGACATCCTAACCCAAACCCAACTCTAATGCTGAGTTTACACCAACCGCGTTTCAGGCGTCAAAATCGCGTCTAGAGCGCGTGGTTTTCCGCTTGAACAATTTGGATGCATTCGCGCGTGTAGAGCGGAGTAGAAAAAGCAAGCATTTGACGCGCGTCAGAGGCAAACTCCGCTTCTTGTGGGAGGGGCAAGTGCTATGCGGTTGTCTGTTTGCAAGATGATTGATGTTGATTGTGCATTTTGTCGTGGATTTTTTCAGGAGAATCAGAGACGGTTGAGATGTAAAATTCTCTTCAAAGTATTTTATTAAAGAATTGTGTCAGACAGCTTGAAACACAATACTGGTCATAGGGTGTATACACCTTCATTGGTAAAATGATGATGACAATGACCCCGTTCTGAGTATTTCAGTGATTTTAATAGTGCCCCCGTTTTAGTAGCCCTCCCATTCGAACAATCTGTTTGTAACGTGCCTGTATCTTTGCGACCTTTAAGTTGCTACACAAAAAGACAGCCATTGCTGGTTAAACACAATGCCTTTGTTTTCTAATGCGTCATAAAGCTATCTTGCTATTCTTACCAAGGTCACACGTCCCCCATCCAGGCCTAGCTGTGGAAAAACACTGTCATGTGCAAGCAACAGAGAGACAACTTAATTAATTTAGACCTCAACCATAAAACACATTAAAAGTATACTTTATATAAAACATTTATACTAAGCTTAAGATAAAACACTCAAAATGTCTCTACCATAATTTATCGAGAGAGTTACCAGTTTGTATTTGGTAACCTTACTATAGGGGGAAAATAAATGACGCTGGTCAATAAACGTCACGTGACTCAAAAGTGAAGTGTGTATTACAACTTACCAGGTTGCCCAATGTCCTCACTGACACTCTTCCAAGCGAGGTCCTTTTTATTCCGGTCTCCTCTATAGAAATAAGAACTTGTGTCGTATAGCTCCGGGTGACTGCTTACGGACAATCTCAAGCGTTGGTTGAATGAGTGACTCCGGGCGGGGCTGCCACCACAGGAGCAAGCAGGCTCCTGAGTGTTAAATTCCGCCAAAGTTCACATTTTTCAACTCGGGCGTCAGCCGCAAATTTGCGTGAACTGCAAAATGCACAAAAAGCACCATTCGCGCGTACCGCGCACAAATGCTCAATTTGCGCCTTTCGCACGAGCTTCACGCACGAAAGAGGCGGAAACCGAATGCCTATTCCGCGCTGCGGGACCTCCTGACGCGCGTCAACACGTCTTCACATTGACTTAACATTGAAATCACTCGCGCTTCCCGCCTCTACTGCGGTTGGTGTAAACGCAGCATAACACTAACATCAGGCGACAATTGTTTAAAAATCTGGAAAAAAAAATAGTATAAACCAATAGTTAAAGTGACATCCCAAATCTAACCCCAAACCTATGCTAAAATGGTTCAAAAATAGGAAAAACAATTGAGTAACCAATACGTGAAACTGACACGGAAAAGAAAGTCTGTGGTACGGACACAGAAAAATGCGGAGATCCGTGACAATGACACGGATAAATGAGCAAAATATTCTGTGACTATACCATAGAAATTTATGAGATCAGGTTAAAAAAATATGGTAGTACCACACTGATAAAATATATACCTTGTATGCACTGCAAGTCACTTTGGATTAAGTGTCTACCAAATGCATAAATGGTAAACTTAGACCCACAGTATTACCATACTACAAGCCCCCCCCCAAAAAAAACATGGTACCCCCATAGTAGACATTCACAACAACATGGTATCACCATGACACCAAAATACTTTATGCATGCCCAAAAATCACAAAACATTGACTACTTTAACACCTTAAATGATCAGCGTTTCCTCTAATTCTGCGTTCTTTCATTTGATTCCAGGCAAGCCTGCTATCGCCCACAGGGATTTAAAATCAAAGAACATCTTAGTCAAGAAGAACGGCACATGCTGTATCGCCGACCTGGGCTTGGCCGTGCGCCACGACTCAGCCACAGATACCATCGACATTGCCCCCAATCACAGAGTGGGCACCAAAAGGTAATTTTATCCGTCCAAAAGACGTCTTCTGCTTTTCCTTGTGTTCACTTAACTACTTCAGGTTTCGGCTACGGGCTGTGATTTATAGCGGGTGAGGTGGCTGCAGTTCAGGCAAGCCTCTGGGAAAGCTTTGCTAGTTGGTAATATGTGATGTGTTGTGGGTGCACCTTTATCATACCAGGCTTAAGAGGGATAGTATACTGCTCACACCATGTAAAGAAGGAGATGAGTGATAAGAAGGATATGTCCTGCCAAACTATGAATTAAATGTTACAGAGATCCAGCTATGACTGTGCCAAATATTTTTAGATCCGAAGATCTTTCAGAGAGCTGGACCGGACAACCTTGGATAAGGTTTTCCTATTCAGAGTGTTTATTAAAGATAACATTTGTGGAATATATATATCTTCATAAATATATTAGTAGGCTGATTTCATGGGTGTTGATGGAAGAAATTGTGTCTTATTTTCTCTGTGATTCATCCCGCGTCATTTGCTTGCTTTGCATGACGTTCATTGTAAAACCCAATCCAGTTCACTTCGTCATCCAGAGGAGACAAAGTCCTGTAATTCCTGTTAGCCACACATATGGATAGTACATTTCTATATAGATATCAAAAGTGTGTTGTGTATTAAAGGGACATTCCACTTTTTTTTGAAAATATGCTCATTTTCCAGTTCCCCTAGAGTTAAACATTTGATTTTTACCTTTTTGGAATCAATTCAGCTGATCTCCGGGTCTGGCGCTACCACTTTTAGCATAGCTTAGCATAATCCATTGAATCTGATTAGATCATTAGCATCATGCTAAAAAATAACCAAAAAGTTGCCCAAAAATAGTCCCCTGCCATTGAAAGTTACTAAAGGGACTATTTTCGGGCAGTGCGTAATATTATTGCGCCTCCTGCAGCCATGTTACAGCAGCAAAGTCCTTAATTATTACACCGGAATGAGAATATAGTTCTTAGCCATATCGCCTAGAAAATCACAACTTTTAATTTTCCGTCGGTCTTAGTTCACGATGTAACTACAGAAGAGGCAAGTTTTAAATAGGAAAAATATCCAAACTCTTTGGTTATTTTTTAGTGCGATGCTAATGGTCTAATCAGATTCAATGAATTATGCTAAGCTATGCTAAAAGTGCTAACGCCAGACCCGGAGATCAGCTGAATGGATTCCAAAACGATGAGAATCAAATGTTTAACTAGGGGAGCTGGAAAATTAGCATATTTTCCAAAAAAGTGGAATGTCATTTAATCTAGCTCATACAACAAACGTGGGATATGAGTATTGTATAATTATTTGTAATTCTTAAAAAATAATCACTTGTTTTCTAATTTTTAACTCTGCGAAACACTTATGCTCTGAATAAATGTAAATTGCACTGGTGCGCATTAAATTAGCATTTTATAATTAAAACTGCACAATTTAAATGAACACATTAAAATAGATACAATCTTAACTCATTTGCCTTGACAATATAATTGATTCAAATGAGTAGCATGAAGTTAGTGTGTTTTCCACTGTGTCTAGACATGCTCACTGAAAAGTGCTCTTCCCAAAGGCCAACAGGGGGTCTGGCATTGAGTTTAGATCTAGATCTTGGATAACCCAGCTACTACCTGGGCTCACAGCCAGGACTCCACCCTACCAGGCCCATGAATTTGTACGGATTAATCAGGATCAAAAAAATGACTTCACCCTGCAAAACGTTTTGGAGATTAGTCTTTCTAACACCCTTACTTCCTGTGCAAGACTTCACAGTAACACACCGACCGAGTCGTGTTATTCGCCCCCTCTTGGCATGATAGCAGAATGACGCATCACAGCATCTGTTGAAAGGCTTTACCTTTGAGCCATATTTCAAGCACAAAAAGCATAACTGTGTTATAAAAACGCTCATAGGTCATAAATGGAGATCGGGAAAACGTTGTATTCCGACACCTTTACAAGTCTACAACCTGGTGTCGCATTATTGGTTTCAAATTGTAAAAAGATATAATTTTTTGGTTGGTTGTGATTAACATACATTATATAAATGAACATATTTCAGGATAACATTTAAAGTACATTATTAAGTATATGTTCTCACAAACTAAAAAAATATGTACCCATTAAAATGTTTTCAGAAGCATATGTACTATCAGAAAGAAAGGTACAAAACTGTAAATTTTCTGTCGCAGGTGTGGGACCCTTAAGCCGCCTTTCCACTGCACACGACATACGGAAACGACAGTCGGAGTTCTCCCCCTAGTGGCTGTCGTAATGAAGTTTCAGTTTAATCGTATATTAATCATTTTCACCTCACACACAGTTTGTGATTGGAATACAATGAAAAACATAACTTCCGGTCGGCATATCGCATGCGGTTTAGTCGCACAAGTTCAAATTTTTTAACGCATCCAACCGTCAAAACGGATCTGATATTTATGCATCCGCAGATGGTCGGCACCTCACGCATCCGCTTTGCGACTCTCCATAGGAAATGAATGACTTCCGGCTTATCGGCCGTCCTTTGTCGTGTGCAGTGGAAAGGCGGCTTTAGGTATCTTTACATGTATACTGAACAGTGGCGGCTGGTGCTAAAAAAATTTGGGGGGGCGCAAACACACTCAAAATCAAACTTTTACTGTAGTAATGCAGTACTCTTAAAAGCCATTTATCAGGTGATGAGTATCATTAGGCTACTACTTAGCTAAAATGCTGAAAATGTTACAGTTGAAATCAAACGCACGAAATAAATGTACTATGAAACTGTAATGAACTAATATCAAGTTAATCATTCACACACGCACACAAACACACACACACAGAGGTTGCGAAAGACTTTTTTAAATCTCCGTCATTTTTTTATAAACAGCGTTGTAAAGAGTCCTTCACAGTCAGTTATTATCCGTCATTTCATGTTTTAATTATTTTAATTTTTGTTCACATGTCCATTTCTAATCATAAACTTACACGAGTCAACATACAAGTCAAATGTGTTTATTCATTTGTTTAGAGAACAGATAAATGGAGGCCGTGCATCACTTTACCATCACACGAAGCAGATGAATTAATGTTTTATTCTCACAGTGACAGCGGAGGCAATAAAACACGGAGCTTTATGCTGAACAGGCAAATATGAACAAATAACAAAACACTACTGCGATTAAAATATCAATAAACATGTAAAAATCTGAATTGAACTAAACTCATCTGAAACCATCTTGTGTAATAAACGCATGAAGGCAGATTTATGCAGACTCTTGTCATTAGATTTTGTATCTTTACCTTAGACAAGCGTCTTGTCGCAGCGCTCCTGTAGTGTTTAATTTCAGCAGCCATGCGCAGACCAATCAGTGTATGACATCAAAATAACGCGAGAATATTTAGAACGCAGGGCGTCATTTGAGCAACACACTCCCACCAACTGGACAAACATAGGAATTACATTCTCAAGTTGAGTTGTATGGGCAATCTGCCAAAATGGCGTTCAGATTTTTCTTTATCCTGCTTAAATTTTCTCCATCAAAGACTTTTCGTTTAATGCGACCGAACACACACAAAAAGAGACACTAAAGTTGCCTAATCACAGGCTCGTACGTTTCTTTTTGTTTTTATAGCAATAGCACAAGCACATTTTTCCCTCACAACGGACTAAGTACATACAGTCCATCAGCTCAATATGCACGGTTCATATAAACAGTGGTTTTCTCGTGTGTGCTTTTTAAAACTCTACAACAACAAAACTAACAACAAAGTTGACCAAGCCACGATATATACCGGATTATATGAGCTCTCGCTCTCATTATATCCACGCAACACAAGCTTAAACGCGCCACAAAAGTTCATGTCCTGGACGTCTATCACGCATTCAGACTTTAAAACAGCAAACAGGGAAAAAAAATAAAACTCAAGACTTACATGATATCCAGCTAGCCAACTCCGTTTGCCATCACAGACTGCCATCATTTGACTCTGTTGGTCGATCTGGTCCAAGGTTCTTAATCCTTTATTTATTCATCAATTAAATACCTTGTATAGGGTGATTTTTGTAAGGATAAAAGCATATTTTTCTTCATATCAAGATATTTCACTTGCTTTCACTGATCTGTACTGTAGCTATCAGTTAACACAGCAATCTCCAATGCGGTTATGAGACTCTGAGAACGATCCAATCACAGGAGGTAAAAAACATTAAAAGCATTAATAAAAATTGTTTTAAATAAATTTTAACATGACTAACAGTGAAATAGTACAACTAAATGATTTTATTTTGTATTAATTTGCACTATATATTTAACTTTTTGGTAACATGTTAAAGTAGCTTTCCTCTCTGGCCAGCTTTAAGGGGGCGGCGCCCCAGCGCCCCCTAGTGACCAGCCGCCACTGATACTGAACATAATACAATGTTGTATCTTTTGGATCTCAAGGATCAATTGTGTACCTTTTAGAGGTACAGTTAACTGTTTTGTACCCCTAAAATTGAATTGATATAATTGTTCCTTAAGGTACACAATAGGTCTTTACCCCAAATTTTTGACAGAAAATTTACAGTTTTGCACCTTTTTTTCTGAACATCTGCAATATATGTGAAAAGATGCAATTTATTACTTGTTTTCTGCAACCAAAATACAGCATACCTTGGTTACATCATTTTTTTAGATGTGGTTACTGTAATGTTGCAAAATGCAATGTGAACTGCAGTGCACCATTGTTAAAGGTTTGTGCTTGCTGGGATATTATTGTGGCTAATTTGATTTAAGATAAAGTTTTAATATAAATTAAACTAGAAATAAAAACTCCAGACCTGGTTTTATTGCAGTGTGCAGAAGTGAAGGCTTTGAATGTCCTTATTAGTTGAAGTTATTTATTGATTCTTTTTTTTACATACTTCCCAAATTCTGCTGATTTCCTTCTTTTCCAGAGGCAGTTTTATGTTGTGCTGTGTTGCACATCTCGGTCCTCCTTGAGGAAACTATGTTTCATTTCTCTTATACACACACCTGTACAATTGCTGAATACAGTAAATCATTTTTCTTTGTTTGAACAAAGTAAAACAACTCTGCTTGTTTAATTGACTCTTTCGACAGGTATATGGCTCCAGAGGTGCTGGATGATTCGATAAATATGAAGCATTTTGAGCCTTTTAAGAGGGCAGACATCTACGCCATGGGCTTGGTCTTTTGGGAAATTGCCAGCAGATGTTCTATGGGAGGTAACGTGAATTATTTCAATAACTATTAGTTTAGATTGTGTTTCGCTACAAGCTAAACAAATACCTGGATGACATTATCCTAGTTTTCTGCTTTCTTTCCCGTTTAGCCTTTCAGTTTTATCAGAGGTTTAAAAACATAATAAACACTTAAGAGTAAAAGTACACGTCAAGTTTTTACAATGTGTCATTGTTCAGCCGAAAATAGCAAAAAACGAATTTTCGGTGTTCGGCCGAACAAGTAAAAAGACTTAATACATTTTACCGAACAATGAGGACTTTGATGACGCAATCAAATAGCAGGGTGAGAGGCGCGTTAGCATTAGGGATGTTCACATTGACCATTTAACCGTTAACCGAAGGTAAGAATTTATGACCGATTAACATTATCAGTTAAAAGAAAAAAAAATTGTTACCGCACGGTGCGTGTCTTCATGAGCCGACAGACATTTTGCCACTTTTCTATCTTTAATTTGTGAATGTCCTGTAAATGACAATTGCTGCCCTGACGGTCTGATAAAGTAATAATTTGTATGAGAAATCATTTGTGGGCGTGTTTGGAAGCTGCGCGTCTCCGCGCCAGATGACGCGGTCCGTCTCCATCTCACGCACATCCGGACAGACCTTCGCTGAAGGCCTCTGACACGGACCATAAGCATCTCTCTTTTTGCACAAACGTAGAAAGATGACGCAAAAGCAAAACTTTCTAAAAAGCGTCCTGCTTTAGAAATGACCACTGTGGTAGATGAAAAAAGAGACAATCTGCCCTCTTTGGATATTAATCATCTGGACTCATCGCGTGCTCTTTGATAAGGTTATGTTGCGTGAATATCTGATAATGTATGAATCCTGGTTCTGTTGTTGATCTATCGCTGCTGTTTGCACGTTCAAATGAAATGTTTTGCTTTTACCGGGTCACAGACAACCGTCAACTGTATTTTTACTCAATGACAATTTAATATTAAAATCTTAAAAGTTAACGGTTATTGTTCAGTTCATAAGCTGCGGTTGTCGGTCGGGAAAATTAACTGATATGAACATCCCTAAAAAGCATACAGTACTACAATTTATTATTTATGATTTAAAAAAAGATATCCTGAACACCATGCAGCGTATGAGAAAGACACGGTGGCATTGATCCTGGGTATTTGTCTGCTAAATGCACAAGCATGAAGAACAAGAGACTTTAGCTCTTCATCTCATGTCATAGAACGACGAAGAGCGTCAGCAGTATGTAATAAAAACTTCCTAGAACCAGAAAAGTCCTACAATGACAAACACACATATTAAACGAGAAATAAAAATTGTATTAACAATAAGCTCTTTTTGTTAGAACGCTTTGTTGGGCGTTTTTTTTTTCTCTGTCATGTTCGTCAATTTTGCCTCCGTCTCTCTCTCTCTCCCTATGCTCTTGCTTGACCGTGCATGCAGGCCCGCATCCGCTGCTAACATACAGTGCTTTATAAGCATTTTGCAAGTTTCTTAAGGCAGAGTAATGAATAGGTTATTTGCATTTTTGTGCATTCGGATTAATATCTGTTTAGCCAAGACACATGTATGTGGAACAGTTTTAACAAGTCTATCTACAGCTATCGGATCAGAGAAGTGACCAGGTGTAAAAAGGCCCTATAATGACTGCTGCAATGTTAAATAAAATGTGCACTGTTAAGTAATGTGAAATAAATATAGTAACAAGGACATTTTGAAAAGTAACTTGTGCGATGGTGAGTAAATGGCAAAATAATCAGGAAATTTTTTAAAATAATAATTCAGTTTTCTGCCTTCGGCTAGGTTTTTCATTTTATTCGGCTTCGGACAAGAATTTTCCTTTTGGTGCATCCCTAGGGAAATTAATACATTATGGGACAGTTTCCCGGACAGGGATTAGACTATTCCTAGACTAAAATAAATGTAAAAACTGTCCAAACTGAAAACAATTTGCACTTTATCTTAAAATACATCAGTGCCCTTTGTTTTGCTTCAAAATGCTTAGTAAGGCATGGTTGTTAAAACTAGTTATATTACCTAATTAAACTAAGGTCTGGTCTGGTCTTGGTTTAAGCTAATCCATGTCCAGGAAACCACCCCATATAGTATATGTAAAATAATAAATGTTATTATTACTAATGTATTGTCTTTATGAATAGATTATAGCCCAATAAAATGGTAGAAACATACATGAGTATATCCTGACACCACACATCTGGTGTCACAAATGAAACATCTTTAGGATTGTAGCGGAACAGTTATAATAAATGACACAATGCTAAACTAAGCTTATGTCAGCAGTCTCGGGGTAAGCAAGCCAACAGACCTTTAACAAGTCTGCAATGTGTTGTATTTTGTGCCTTTGTTCTGGTGAACCTTTAACAAGTTTCTCTGCAGGTATTCATGAAGACTACCAGCTGCCGTACTATGATCTGGTGCAGTCGGACCCTTCAGTAGAGGACATGAGGAAAGTCGTGTGCGAACAGAAATTACGGCCTAACATTCCAAACAGGTGGCAGAGCTGTGAGGTGAGCAAACCTTTTAATGAATAAAAAAACTGTGGTGGCAAATGATTAATCGCGATTAATCGCATACAAAAGAAAAGTTTGTGTTTGCATAATATATGTGTGTGTACTGTGTGTAATTATTATGTATATTTAAATACACACATACATTAAGAAAAAAATTATATATATAATAGAAAATAACAATTACACACAGTGCACACACATATATTGTGCGAACACAATTGTTTTTATATGCAATTAATCGCTTGCCCACCACTAAAAAAATGTTTTCTAAATAAATGGGTACATTTAAAAATAAATGTTATTGCATTATAAAAACAAAATATCAAACCAAGTGGCATCTGCAAAAAATTTCACATTATAAACAATTTTTAACCGAAAATCTAAATACTTCACATGTTCATATGTACAGTTTTTCTTTTGTTTCATAATTCATAAAATCTTGTCTTTCTTTAATTCAAATGCCTCTTAGTTTAATATTATGTTAACCTAATGCAATTTCACTAAAGTGTGGCTCAAGTATCAAAAAGCATCTTGGGACCACTGTAAATCCTTGCATAAAATGCATCCTTTTCATTTGGACAGAAGAATTTTAATTTCTTCTTGTAGATCAATAAAGGTAATTCTCCAGCATTTCATTACATCGTACACAGATCTGCCTTCTCTTTCGGGGTAATCACATCACAGCGGCCCCACCGGCAGCTGATGAAGCATTACTGAATCTTAATGGTGCTACTCTTCCGTTTAAAATCCCACGTCCGTGCGCTCTGCTGTTATCGGAGACGCTTCGATCCTCCGTCTGAGTGAATCACAGTCCCCAGAGAAGCGGCGTTGGAGAAGTACCGTGGTATTTTCACAGGTTTCGGGTTTCCCTTCTGTATTGCCAACCGTTCATCAAACGATCACCCGGCGGTTTACTCTTTCTTGCTTGGGACGTGATACAATTTGATTGGATTTGATCCTCGATAACACAGGCCCGTAATCTAATCGTTCTCTAGCGTATGAAGACTGCCAACCTCCGTTTCGGCGAATCCTGCTGTGAAATAGAGACGTGTGTCACTTCATCTTGTCTTGCGTTCTCATAAATAGATACAGTGGCTGACGTTTCTTCTTCCCGACTGGTGCCGGAGGACTGCGTTGTTAGTGTGTGACTCAGCCGTGGTTCAAGTGACATTTAGTGTACGGCATTTTGAGTAGATGCTATTTCTGCATTCTGCTCTCGTTTACAGGTTAGCCTTTGAATGCAGGGGATGTTTGTGTTTGGGGTTGCAGTATGTTCACCCTTGTCAGAGCAGTGTAAAGCCTGAGATTGTATCATTGTATAAACAGTGGGCTTGTTTGAGGTTTTAATCTCCCCCAAGTTAGTTGAAACAAAAAGTGCATGGTGGGTGGTTATTTTAAAACTAGTAGTAGTAAGCCGAAGAAGTGCCCACAAAAATTACTTCACCTTAATCCCACTGAGCATTATATCTTTCTATCCACCTACCTAACCACCTACCTAACCACATATCTATCCAGCTGCCTATCCAATTACCTATCCACTTACCTATTATTAACCTACCTAATCACATATCTATCTACCTACCTATCTTTCTATTAGCTAACCACTTTCCTATGCACCCTATCTATTTACCTATACAAGTATCTGACAACCTACATATCCACTTAACAACCTACCTACCTAACCACCTACCTATCAACCTACATAAACCTACACACATATCTATCTACCTACATATCCACCCACCTAAAAGCCTACATATCCACCTAACAACCTACATATCAACCTACCTAATCACATATCTATCTACCTACCTACCTAACCACCTTCCTATCCACCGTATCTATCCACCTACCTATCCACCTAACAACCTACCTAACCACCTACCTATCAAGCTACCTAATCACATATCTATCTACGTACCTACTTAACCACCTTCCTATCCACCGTATCTATCCACCTACCTATCTACCTAACCACCTACCTATCAACCTACCTAATCACATATCTATCTACCTATCAATCTATCTACCTACCTACCTAACCACCTTCCTATCCACCGTATCTATCCACCTACCTATCCACCAACTATCCACCTAACAACCTACCTAACCACCTACCTATCAAGCTACCTAATCACATATCTATCTACCTACCTACCTAACCACCTTCCTATCCACCGTATCTATCCACCTACCTATCCACCTAACAACCTACCTAACCACCTACCTATCAAGCTACCTAATCACATATCTATCTACGTACCTACTTAACCACCTTCCTATCCACCGTATCTATCCACCTACCTATCTACCTAACCACCTACCTATCAACCTACCTAATCACATATCTATCTACCTATCAATCTATCTACCTACCTACCTAACCACCTTCCTATCCACCGTATCTATCCACCTACCTATCCACCAACTATCCACCTAACAACCTACCTAACCACCTACCTATCAAGCTACCTAATCACATATCTATCTACCTACCTACCTAACCACCTTCCTATCCACCGTATCTATCCACCTACCTATCCACCTAACAACCTACCTAACCACCTACCTATCAAGCTACCTAATCACATATCTATCTACGTACCTACTTAACCACCTTCCTATCCACCGTATCTATCCACCTACCTATCTACCTAACCACCTACCTATCAACCTACCTAATCACATATCTATCTACCTATCAATCTATCTACCTACCTATCCACCCTATCTATCCACCTATCAGTCCACTTATCTATCCACCTGCCTAACAACCTGCCTATCCACCAACTATCCACCTAACAACCTACCTAACAACCTACCTATCAACCTACCTAATCACATATCTATCTACCATCCACCCTATCTATCCACCTATCTATCCACCTACCTAACAAGCTACATATCCACCAACTATCCACCTAACAACCTACCTAACACCCACCTATCTACCTACCTAACCACCTACCTATCCACCCTATCTATCCACCTATCAGTCCACTTATCTATCCACCTGCCTAACAACCTGCCTATCCACCTAACAACCTACCTACCTAACTACATATCTATCTTCCTACCCATCCACCTATCTACCTACCTAACCACCTACCTATCCACCCTATCTATCCACCTATCAGTCCACTTATCTATCCATCTGCCTAACAACCTGCCTATCCACCTAACTATCCACCTAACAACCTACCTAACAACCTACCTATCAACCTACCTAATCACATATCTATCTACCATCCACCCTATCTATCCACCTATCTATCCACCTACCTAACAAGCTACATATCCACCAACTATCCACCTAACAACCTACCTAACACCCACCTATCTACCTACCTAACCACCTACCTATCCACCCTATCTATCCACCTATCAGTCCACTTATCTATCCACCTGCCTAACAACCTGCCTATCCACCTAACAACCTACCTACCTAACTACATATCTATCTTCCTACCCATCCACCTATCTACCTACCTAACCACCTACCTATCCACCCTATCTATCCACCTATCAGTCCACTTATCTATCCATCTGCCTAACAACCTGCCTATCCACCTAACTATCCACCTAACAACCTACCTAACAACCTACCTATCAACCTACCTAATCACATATCTATCTACCATCCACCCTATCTATCCACCTACCTAACAAGCTACATATCCACCAACTATCCACCTAACAACCTACCTAACACCCACCTATCTACCTACCTAACCACCTACCTATCCACCCTATCTATCCACCTATCAGTCCACTTATCTATCCACCTGCCTAACAACCTGCCTATCCACCTAACTATCCACCTAACAACCTACCTAACCACCAACCTATCCACCCTATATGTCCACCTATCCATCCACCTAACAACCTACCTACCTAACTACATATCTATCTTCCTACCCATCCACCTATCTACCTACCTAACCACCTACCTATCCACCCTATCTATCCACCTTTCCATCCAAATACTAATCCATCCACCTTTCCATCCACATACTAATCCATCCACCTACCTAACTACCCACCTAACCATTTACATATCCACCCTATCTATCAGCCTACCTATCAACCTAGCCTAAGCCTACTTAACTACCTATCTATCCACCTACCTAACCACCCACCTATCAATTTACCTATTCACCCTATCTATCCACCTACCTATCAACCTACCTAACTACCTATCCATCCATCCATCCATCATTTTTAATTTAAAGAGTAATATTGTGCTACAGGCTAAGACAATCAATAGTATTCTAGTATTCATTCAGTGTAACTGGTTTAGACTAATCCAGAACTGTTCCCGATTCCTAAATGATCTGACTTTCATAACGAGCCAATTCACAGCAGGCCTCTCTTTAGTGATACCTTGAAAGACTAGCATCAGATTTTATAGACACGAGTGAATAAAGTAACTTTCTAAAAGGCTTTGTTTTCTAGCTAGGAATATAAACCTTCTGTAACAGCTCAATTGGTTTGATTTGCTGAGCATAAACTGAAATTTAGAGGCAGATGAATGCAATAAGTCTCAAAGCACGTTTGTAAGATTGCTCTGTCTTTTCAAGGCTGAGGCGAAAACAAAAATAATTTGATTTGAATGCTGTGGTGTACGTTCACATCGCGAATAGACTGTGGGTGTTAGTAATTACCCCTAAGAGAGCTCAAATCTCTTTTGAGAGTGTTGTGCATTTTGTACGCCGTTAACAGTGTGCCGAGCTTTAAAAGCTCTTTTGCTGGGTGTAATTTGTATCCAATAAAAGTCCCAGCAATGAGAAAATCTGTTAAAGCCGCGCTCCGTCAAAAGCTCTCGAAAGCTTCACTTTATTAAGAGCACTTAGAAGAGGACTTTTGTTAGGAGCTGATGTGCAAATAATGGGAAGAGGGCAATAATGTCGTATTAGTATCTATTCTGGCATGTGTTGGCTGACATGAACCGTACAGTGGAATATTGAGACACTTGACAGCTTGCTAAAAAAACGATTCACTACAACAACTAAAAGGCAAAGTCCAAATATATAGCTTTTTCTACTGTCAAATACAAAAAAGACAGATCTACATTTGTTTTTGTTAAATTTTTATATACATCACCTCGTCCTCCATAAGATATAGTAATTGATAAAAGCTCTCATCTGTAAATTCTAACCTGTAATCCCAACCAGTCATGACTAGTACAGGTTATATTATTTTATCAATCCATAATCTTGCTCAATATAGCTGTTATTGTCAAATGTTTTCTTAAACTAGCCGTTATTGTGTTGTGTCGCACAGCATTTTGCCATTTGTAAGTGATGTGTTGCAGACTTGAGTTTTAATGATATAGTAATTGAAATTGCTGAACTGTTAAAAGCCCCATCTGGATTGCATTTATAAAGTAGGCATTTGGAAACCATTTATACATCATTTATTTATCATTGACAGTCCATCTGTGCGAAAGTTGTGGGGTGTATTGAACATAGACTGATAATGTGTTAACTTTGGCAACCAAATGCTTTTTGCATAATGTAGATGTGTATTATATATAAACTATACAATGCATTAAAATTTACATTTATGCATTTAATGCATTTAACCACAGCGGCTTATAGTACATTACAAGGCAGTGGCGGCTCGTGACTGCTCATCCAAGGGGGCGCTAATTCAAAATAAGTGTTCGGTGTGTCGTGTTTTGCTTGCGGTTTTAAAATATGTGTTTGTTGCGAT
The DNA here is from genome assembly GCF_030506205.2 of Paramisgurnus dabryanus. NCBI lineage: Eukaryota > Metazoa > Chordata > Actinopteri > Cypriniformes > Cobitidae > Paramisgurnus > Paramisgurnus dabryanus. The sequence continues at coordinate 13,560,456 of NC_133358.1, read as the reverse complement.
GGTTTGGACCATTCAGTGAATCAAATCTATAACCTTTAGGTAGCTTGTGCAAAGCTCTACCTGTTAAAGCAACACTATGTAGTTTCCATGTAAAAATGACTTACAGCTCCCCCATGTGGTTGAAAAGCGCAACAGTGCTTGGTATCAGACACTCTTCTGCAGGCAGGGGGAGGGGCGGGGCTGTGTTTCCTACCCTCCACCGCCACTTTCAGAGTGTGCTTGTAGCAGCTAGGAGGCTTCTCAGGTTGCAGCAACAGTACAATTTGTCCAGTTAAAAGTTGTTCTATCCCTGAAATAATTTTAGAGACATTATTTAAAGGGTAAAAATACTACATAGTGTTGCTTTAAGCTTCAACTGACAATTTCTTCATCTGTCTTGCATTTCAGGCTCTACGGGTCATGGCCAAGATCATGAGGGAATGCTGGTATGCCAATGGAGCCGCTCGCCTCACCGCCCTGCGCATCAAAAAGACCCTGTCCCAACTCAGCCAGCAGGAGGGAATTAAAATGTAGGCCAGTTGGCACCGTTTCAAAAACTGACACTATTACACTAGTTATCGTTACCTTTATCACTATCCTTTATTATCGCATCACACTCTGTTCTCAAGGGAGGACGTGAGCACTTTGAATGAAGTTTTGCATTTGTTTTTTTTCGACCGTCTTATCGTCGCGCGTGGACTTTGCCGTGGCCCTACGAGGATTAGAGAATATGTACTCTTCCCAGCCCTGCACCCGTGATGAAATAACCCATATCTTCTTGTAGGGGAACGTCCATCTGTTTTTATTGATAGGCTGACCCGGAGGATTACGGGATATCGGTTTCCAACATATGAGCATGGCAGATACGGGTGCTGGGTAAATGAAAGAAAAGAAGGATTTATTTTGTATTTATACAACTGTTTTTTTTCTCTCATGGATGGCTGACTGTTTACGGTTGACTGATTTCTGTGGGACCTTATTTTTGCACCTTGATTTTTCTTTTTTTCACTGCTGTTCTTCAGGTCAGTGCAACTTGTGGGTTTTTTTTTTCTTTTTTGCAAAAACAAAACTGGACACGACCTCATTCAGTCTTGGCGAACATGCTGTGACATATGCAATATAGATAAAAGCTACTTTATATTTTTACTGCTCTGCTACAACAACTTCAACTCCAATGACAACCATGCCTTCCAAGCCAGGTGTTACCAGAAAGTGCCACTGCTTTGAACCAACCCACCCTCACGGTGTGAGCCGGCCCCTTCGGTCAGTAAACCGTAAAGATTTTTCATAAAGGTTCTTCAGGCGTCTCTTATGCACAAGGAGCAAAAGGGGCCACCACACTCGAATCTCGCTGGTGCCATTCTTTATCATTTCTGCCTCTTCATCATCTTCATCGATGCAGCAATGAGGGATGTAACAACAATCCAGACCTCTTCTCATTTTATGGCTTCTGTTTTTCGGACAATATGTACTCTATTCGGGGCAATAGCTGCACATTGGTACGCCAATGACTGACCCGACTACCCTGTTGGTGCTGTGATTGGACACCTGTCTTTGTTCTCTCGTTCGATTGGTCGGAGAGGGGAATCCGTGAAAGCTAACGTGGGTCAACGGGCCAGTTTGTGAAAAGTACTACATCAAGGACTTGGTATTTGTCACTTGGTACAAAAAATAAAGAGGAGGTGAGTGACTAGCTATGGCCACTGGTGGCATCGAATGGAAAAAGAAAAAGATTGCATTATAAAATGAATAAATGAAGTTGCCCTACGATAAGAATATTAGACGATTCCGTTTTCATTGTATAAAATGGTACAGTACATGCAGATAAACAGAACAAATGGATATTCACCAAGCCATAGGTTTTCCAACATTTTGTGTGTCAACAGAATTTATGAAAGATATATAAATTCTGCATTTCGAGCTAGACTTTAAGGACCAATTGGTTTTGTTGTAAAAAGCTATGTTTGAATGGACTATAATAATAGTAAGGTCAATACAATATGTAACAGAATACATAAATGTAGCACCAGTTCTTGCAGTTTAGTGTCTCTATGGAGGTGAACCAACCGTGTTGCCACCCAGACAAGCTTACTGTCTCCAGTATCAAAGCCGGATGATATTCAATAGCGTTGTGTTACATAGTTGCATTCATAGAGACTGAAACGGCGCTCTAAACTTGACTAAACAAGTTTCTGTCGACTTTATTTTCTCAAGGTATCATTTTCTGAACTTTAAGAGCTTTTTTAACCATGTAACTTGAGATTTTTGATTTGTAATATCCCTGCAACACTTTATATACTAGAAATCGCCAGTGACAATTTCAGTGATTAATAAGTCCCTTAGTTTTTTTTTTTTTTTTATTGAATGTTTTCATTGGTTTAGCAATAACTGCAGTTCAAGGATGTTGTTTGCTTTGCTCTGCTGGTCAAGTATTTGGTCATGCGTCTGTGAATAACATTGCTGCTATGCATTATGAGTCTCTTTGCTGGAGCAGGTAAAGACATGGTAGTTCACAGTACCAAAAGAAGCCCAAATCTTTGCTGGTATATTTATTTTCATTTTTAATAAACCATTGATGTAGTAATTAAGATTATTAAGTGTTTCAAAATAAACACAACTATGTGTTATGAGTTTAAGAGTTTGTTTGAATCTGCATTAGGTAAATGAATCTGTATTTCAGTACACAAATCTGTGCCAGTCACTCGAATTAAAAGTATTATTAAAGTCTGTAATTTCTTGATCGTTGGACATGTCACCCAGAGACCCAGTGAGCTGTTATATGCGTAGACGTTGCAACCCTACCTCAAGGCATTTCGTGGTATAGTCACAAAATATTTGATTTATTTATTCATGTTCATGGACATGATTTTCCTCTTTTTCGTGTCATTGATGAATTTATATAAATAGTTTTTCGTGTCCCTGAGAAAAACGTTCTTTTTTGTGTTATTGACGAATTTATATCAATTGTTTTTTGTGTCCCTGAGCACAACTTTCTTTTTCATCTCATTGGCGAATTTTTATAAATAGTTTTTCGTGTCCCTGAGAACGACTTTCTTTTTCGTGTAATTGACGAATTTATATAAATAGTTTTTCGTGTCCCTGAGCACAACTTTTCCGTGTCATTGACGAATTTCTATAAATAGTTTTTTGTGTCCCTGAGAACTACTTTCTTTTTCGTGTCATTGACGAATTTCTATAAATAGTTTTTGTGCCCCTGAGAACGACATTTCTTTTTCGTGTCATTGACGAATTTATATAAATAGTTTTTCGTGTTCCTGAGAACAACTTTCTTTTTCGTGTCATTGAAGAATTTCTATAAATAGTTTTTGTGCCCCTGAGAACGACATTTCTTTTTCGTGTCATTGACGAATTTATATAAATAGTTTTTCGTGTTCCTGAGAACAACTTTCTTTTTCGTGTCATTGAAGAATTTCTATAAATAGTTTTTCATGTCCCTAAGACCGACTTTCTTTTTCGTATAATTGATGAATTTCTATTAATAGTTTTTCGTGTCCCTAAGAACGACTTTCTTTTTCGTGTCATTGACTAATTTCTATAAATAGTTTATTGTGTCCCTGAGAACGACTTTCTTTTTCTTGTCATTGACGAATTTATATAAATAGTTTTTCGTGTTCCTGAGAACAAGTTTCTTTTTCTTGTCATTGACGAATTTATATAAATAGTTTTTCGTGTTCCTGAGAACAAGTTTCTTTTTCGTGTCATTGAAGAATTTCTATAAATAGTTTTTCGTGTCCCAAGAACGACTTTCTTTTTCATGTCATTGGCGAATTTCTATAAATAGTTTTTTGTGTCCCTAAGAACGACTTTCTTTTTCATGTCATTGGCGAATTTCTATAAATAGTTTTTCGTGTGCCTGAGCACGACTTTCTTTTTGGCCTAATTAACAAATTTTTATAAATAGTTTTTCGTGTCCCTGAGCACGACTTTCTTTTTTGCGTCATTGACGAATTTATATAAATAGTTTTTTGTGTCCCTGAGCATGACTTTCTTTTTCGTGTAATTGACGAATTTATATAAATAGTTTTTCGTGTCCCTGAGCACGACTTTCTTTTTCGTGTAATTGACGAATTTCTATAAATAGTTTTCCGTGTCCTTGAGAACGACTTTCTTTCTCGTGTTATTGACGAATTTCTATAAATACATTTTCGTGTCCCTGAGCACGACTTTCTTTTTCGTGTAATTGATGAATTTCTATAAATCTTTTTTTGTGTCCCTGAGCATGACTTTTCTGTGTCATTGACAAATTTCTATAAATAGTTTTTTGTGTCCCTGAGAACGACTTTCTTTTTCGTGTCATTGACGAATTTCTATAAATAGTTTTTCGTGTGCCTGAGCAAGACTCTTTTTCGTGTAATTGATGAATTTATATAATTAGTTTTTCCTGTCCCTGAGAACGACTTTCTTTTTCATGTCATTGACGAATTTATATAAATAGTTTTTTGTGTGCCTGAGCACGACTTTCTTCTTCGCGTAATTGACGAACTTATATAAATAGTTTTTCGTGTGCCTGAGCACGACTTTCTTTCTCGTGTCATTGACGAATTTATATAAATTGTTTTTTTGTGTGCCTGAGCAAGACTCTCTTTTTCGTGTAATTGACGAATTTATATAAATCGTTTTTTATGTCCCTGAGAATGACTTTCTTTTTCGTGTCATTGACGAATTTCTATAAATAGTTTTTCGTGACCCTGAGAATGACTTTCTTTTTCGTGTTATTGACGAATTTCTATTAAAAGTTTTTCGTGTCCCTAAGAACAACTTTCTTTTTCGTGGAATTTATGAATTTGTATAAATAGTTTTTCGTGTCCCTGAGCAAGACTTTCTTTTTCGTTTAATTGAAATAATTTCTCTAAATAGTTTTTCGTGTCCCTGAGCACGACTTTCTTTTTCGTTTAATTGAAATAATTTCTCTAAATAGTTTTTCGTGTCCCTGAGCATGACTTTCTTTTTCGTGTCATTGACGAATTTCTATAAATAGTTTTTTGTGTCCCTGAGCCAAACTTTATTTTTCGTTTAATTGACGAATTTCTGTAAATTGTTTTTAGTGTCCCTGAGGACGACTTTCTTTTTTTGTGTCATTTTATGTATTTGTTTTTCTATGTTTAAACCATTGTTGCTTTAAAAAGCTGACAATAGTAAAAAAATTGGAAAAAGGATACATAAAAAGACATGAAAAAGAACAATTTACAAAAAAAGAGGGAAATGGTGTTCACAAACACAAATAAATATTTTTTTCCTGAATATACCACGAAATGCCTTAAGATTGGGTTGATATAGGGTGAATGAATGAATGACTCCTGCTACATGTTAAAAATGCAAAATTCCTGAATGAAGTACTTTTTATTGCGTGGATAGGAAGTATTGTCTATAAATAATGTGTAAATGTATATAAATATGTATGTTTGTGTGTCTGGCTGGCGGCTCTACGCCTTGTACAGTCTGTTACCGAAAAATGAAATTAAAGAGTAAATTACACAATTTTACAAAAGAGCAACGAACGCCAGAGGAAGACGTTAGCAAAAGGGAAAATTAATTTTGGATGTTACTACGGTTGTTTCAGGGAAGTGCAGTTAAGCTTCACGCCACGTCAGTCATTATGATGTTGGTTTTACATTTTATATCGCCTTTTGTTTCACATTCAAACATAGTAACGTTAACATACGTTCTATTATAACACGCAGTTTTCCTATTGGCTATAAAGGCCAGGCCACACCAGCTATGTATAACTTGACAGAAAAACCATACCATTGCACCTCTGGTTTCACATGAATGGGCGAGACCCCAAGGCGTCTTTCAAACAGACCATTCATTTTTAGTGTAGCTGTTTTTCTAAATTTTGAGAATGGACTGTTTGAGAAGACTGCATCTTTGAAGTCTCATGAACCTCTAGCAGCTAACATCTCACTTGAACGTCAGTGCCTCCTCCAAACTCATTTGCAGCATAGGGCACTAGTCAGCATTCGTTTATGGAGATTTCAGCATGTTTTCAGTAGCCCGGAAGGTCGCATCAGGTCCCCTTACTTGACCCAGACACCTTTTGGTCAAAATTCTCAGCCTGTGATCGTTCAGTGGCAAATTATGCAAAAGTTTCACGCACAAACTTGTTTCATTACATATTGCGCCGTTTCAGGAAGACTAATAAATGTAATCGCGACTGGCTGGGTGTAAATGTCTAACCCTAATGTGACAGACGTGAATGTTAATAGCTCAGCATCCCCGCAATGTGCCGCCAACAACAGCACAATTTGCATAATTTCTATCAAGGTCACCCATATGCCGTTTTAAGGGGGTGTTTGAAAATACACGGGTCTTACACTTCTTTATGCAAATTCATTGGGTCACGCGGACCTCAGGCTCTCCACGAGCAATCGCTTTATTTCTAGTTTGATTGTACAGCTATGCCAATATCCGGACACTGTGAGGAAGGCTTTTGATGGACGGTGGCCCGGCTACACCAAAAATCGTCTATCTCGTATAAAGTACAGTTACAGTAGGGCTGCTAGGATTTGATAAAAACGGTAACATGAAGTACAAGAGAGATGTCTGGGTCAATTAAGGGCAGCAATGAGCTCAAGTTACCCATGGTGCATTTCACTCGGTAAGTGTGTGGTTCGTGGAATGGTAAAGGAAAGCTTTATCGTGTTGTATTTGGTGCCTAAGTTTGACTATGTCTTTGTTTTTATATTCCACTTAAAAAGGTGCACTGCATGGGATTATTTCTTATGGTTGCATCACCTTTTCTTTTTTTAAATGTATATTTCAAGACGAAAAAAAATGATTTAATTTCAATGTGTTTTATAAAGGTCAAAAAGTAAAAAAATACCTCCTCTGCAGACCAATGTGTTTTTACCTCACTGTATATATTTGATTTGTTTACTCTGCATTTTTTTTTCTTTAAAATGCTAAAAATGACATTTTGTGTCCGTGGTACTTGTCAGTGTCAATGGCATCGTGTCGTATTATTGTCCAGACAGTATATATTCCTTCTTTAAACCATTTATTTGGTTTGATTTTTCTTATTTTGTTCTGTATATGGATTACAAGTGCTTAATGATGTCATACTATATCCTTTAATGCCTCCTCCTTCTCCTCAGCTGTATAGGAAATGCCTTGTATACTGTTTCTTTTCAAAAAAATAAAAATTATTAAAAAGAAAGGTGAATTGAGACGTGTGGGGAATTTCACAGAGACTACATGACAGATACAATGTGACCTGTGTCCTGTCTGATTTTTAAAGGATTAAGTATTGATTTTTTAAGGCCTTACAATCAACTACATAGAAGTATAGTGGAGTGACGCTCAGTGTTGCTTTCTAACATAGTGGAGTAGAGATGGGTGTTAATAAAAAAATCTCAAAACTTTTATAGATGCATTGTTGTTTTATTTATCTACCAGATGGATTTTGATGGGAGTTTGTACTTGTTTTACGATTTGCCTAATTCGTACGAATTTGTAAAAAACGAATCGTACAAAAACACTTGATTATTCAAAAAAAAAAAACACCCATAGCCCCAATGCCACAGGGGGGAGCAAATCGTACAAAAACAAATCTATTTGGTTGTACAAATTAATGCGAATTTACCACCTTTTAAAATGTGTTAAATTTAACTTATCAGATTGGTTCTTGTGAAAGACATGCTTCAAACTCATGCAGACCCACACAAAAATTAACCATTGTTTTTAATTACCATTGTCAAAACCAATGTTTACTATGCTGTAAAAATACAGTTTGTAAAACCAAGCTGATTGGACTTAAAAAGTGAATTACAAAAGTATTGTTTTATAATGTACAGTACCCATAGCTTTTTGTAGTAAAACCATGGTTGATTTTAATAAGTGTGATGTCTAAATCAATATTCATTCTTGTAGTTTCTCCCAATTTTAAATAAAGCCAGAAATTCAGTTTTATGTCAGGTAGATAGCTACCAATACCAATTAACGGTATAAGGTAAAATAATATATATATCGCCTATATATATATATATATATATATATATATATATATATATATATAATATATAATATATAATATATATATATATATATATATATATATATATTTATTTATTTATATATATGTATATATATATATATATATATATATATATATATATATGTATGTATATATATATATATGTATATATATATTTATATGTATATGTATATATATATATATATATATATATATATATATATATATATATATATATATATCACTGGGACGGTGGTACCATTTAGGTACAAAAGTATACTTTTTGAATTTCGTATCGCACTTAAAAAGTGAAGTATAATATATATATATATATATATATATATATATAAAAATAAATAAATAAATATATATTTATTTATTTATTTATTTATTTATATATATATATATATATATATATATATATATATATATATATATATATATATATATATATTATACTTCACTTTTTAAGTGCGATACGAAATTCAAAAAGTATGCTTTTGTACCTAAATGGTACCACCGTCCCAGTGACAAAACAACCAACTTTTGAACCTTTTTTGTTGAAAGTGTACAGTATATAAATATATAATATTAGTGTTGGGCAAAGATTAATCATGATTAATTGCATACAAAATAAAAGTAAATTTTTGCATAATAGATGGTTGTGTGCTGTGTGTATTATTATGTATATAATACATTTTATTTTATTTTATTTATATATAATACAAAATATTTAGAAATATAAATAAATATAGGCAAGGCAAGGCAAGGCAAGTTTATTTGTATAGCACATTTCATACACAAAGGTCATTCAAAGTGCTTTACATAGAAATGAGAAAACAAAAATCAAAGATACATGAATTTAAAATATCAATTAAAAGAAAATAAATGTGATTTTAATAAAAACTGTTTAAATGTGTGAAAGAGAATAAAACAGGAAAAGTATAAAACAGTTAAAAATAAGAATAAAAACAAGAGAAATAGAAAATAATTAAAATAGTGCATATATAATATAGTGCAATCAGTTCGGACGCAGCATAGTGCTCATTCAGTAAATGCATAGCTAAACAGATGTGTTTTGAGTCTGGATTTAAATGTGACTACTATTGGAGCACATCTGATCTCTTCTGGAAGCTGGTTCCAGCTGCGACTGGCATAATAGCTAAAAGCTGACTCTCCTTGCTTTGAGTGAACCCTTGGTATTTCTAGCTGATGTGATCCTAATGATCTGAGTGATCTGTTGGGTTTATATTCAATGAGCATATCAGTAATGTATTGAGGTCCTAGTCCACTGAGTGATTTATATACCATTAATAATACTTTAAAATCAATCCTAAATGTAACTGGTAGCCAGTGTAGCGACCTGAGGACTGGTGTGATATGTTCATATTTTCTGTTTTTTCTCAGAATTCTGGCAGCAGCGTTCTGAATGAGCTGGAGTTGTCTAATGGTCTTTTTGGGAAGGCCAGTGAGGAGGCCATTACAATAATCCACCCTGCTGGTGATGAAAGCATGCACAAGTTTCTCTAAGTCTTGTCTGGAAACAAAGCATCTCATTCTTGCGATATTTTTGAGATGATAGTATGCTGATTTAGTTATTGCTTTGACATGACTACTGAAACTAAGGTCAGACTCCAGAATCACACCAAGATTCCTGACTTGATTTTTAGTTGTTTGACCCCTAGCGTCAAGGTATGCATTCACCTTGAGCACTTCATCTTTGTTTCCAAACGCAATGACTTCAGTTTTCTCTTTGTTTAACTGAAAAAAGTTTTGGCACATCCAACTGTTAACTTCATCAATGCATTTGCACAGGGAGTCAATGGGGCTGTAGTCATTTATATACACATGTAAATGTTTCTTAAATACATACATGAATGTGTGTACATGTGTGCGCGTGTATGCGTGTGTGTGCGTGCGTGCGTGCGTGTGTGTGTGTGTGGGGGGGTGCGTGTGTGCATGTGTGTATCCATAATAATTAAACACAGCACACACTTGTATTTTATGCTCAAAATCACTTTTATATTATATGCAATTAATCACGATTAATCTTTGCCTAGCACTAACATATGATTTAACACATGAACCTATGTGATGTTATTTTTTTTTTATAAAAAAAGCAGCAATTTCTTTTTAGTTTAACTCAGATTTACAAGTCATTTTAACTTACTATTATTTATCTAAACTGAAAATGAGTTGTTATAACTTATAAAAATAGTTGAAATAAGTCAACCTTACCTAGCCAACTTCAGACCTATTTCAAAATTGCCTTTTCTTTCTAAGGTCTTGGAGAAGGTAGTTTTCACTCAATTACAATCATTTTTAGAAAATAACTCAGTCTTTCAGTCAGGTTTAAGGCAAAAACACAGCACGGAAACAGCTCTTTTGAGGGTTCAGAATGACATACTTTTAAATGCTGATACTGGAACCCCTTCGATCTTAATGCTGCTCGACCTTAGTGCAGTGTTTGATACGGTCGATCATAATATTATGGTTTCCCGATTGGAAAACCATGTTGGGTTATGTGGTACAGCCCTTAAATGGTTTAGGTGTTATCTGGTTGACAGTACTTTTGCGGTGAAACTGGGTGTGAATGCATGTCAACTTCAGCTCCACTAACGTGTGGTGTTCCACAAGGGTCAATTCTTGCCCCCCTTTTGTTTTCTATGTATTTGCTCCCTTTGGGAACAATATTTAGGAAGCATGGTGTCTCGTTTCATTTTTATGCTGACGACTCACAGATTTATCTGCCACTTAGAAAAGATACGGGATCAGATATCTCTCCTTTGCTGAACTGCTTAGCTGACATTAGGGACTGGATGGCATTACATTTTTTTAAATTTAATGAAAGTAAAACCGAGATTATATTTTTTGGCTCTGATGGGAAATATGGTACCATAAATTCTATTCTTGGCCCTTTGGTCAAGTATAGTAAACCACTGGTGAAAAATGTAGGAGTACTATTTGACCCAGAATTTAAATTTGATAAGCAGATTAATTCTGTGGTCAAATCTTGTTTTTTTTTAACATGAGACTCATCGCGAAGATGAAGCCCTTTCTTTCTATTAGAGACTTGGAAACAGTTGTTCATGCTCTTTCATTTTCATAAATGCTACACACACACATACACACACACTTATTCATGTATGTATTTAAGAAACATTTACATGTGTATATATATTTATTTATATTTGTATATATTTAATACATTTAGAAAATATAAATAAAACATTCCTGAAGTAAGTGTGTGTGTGTGTGTGTGTGTGTGTGTGTGTGTGTGTGTGTGTGTGTGTGTGTGTGTGTGTGTGTGTGTGTGTGTGTGTGTGTGTGTGTGTGTGTGTGTGTGTGTGTGTGTATATATGTGGGGGTGTGTTTAAATATACATAATAATTACACACCGCACACACATATATTATGCAAAAATTAACTTTTATTTTGTATGCGATTAACCACGATTAATCTTTGCCCAACACTACTATTTATATATTGTACACTCTCAAAAAAAGGTAAACAATTTGGTTCTTTTGTCACTGGGACGGTGGTACCGTTTAGGTACAGATATGTTAATTTGAGGTACCAGTAAGTTCCTCTAGAGCAGTGTTTCTCAAACTTTTTCAGCCCAAGGACCACTTCATCTTCCAATATTTTTCTGAGGACCACCTAACAGAATCTGACTCTAACATGCCCCCCAAAAAACAACAAAATAGGAAGGATAAGCTAAATTTAAGTTTAATATGCAACTGTTTTAAGTCAAAAACTAATTTTTTAAACACAAATGCGATGCTATGTTCAGAAATTATTATATGAATTTTATTTCATTTGAAAAAGTAAATGTGAAATGAGTTACAGCTTAATATGAACAACAAAATGCACATGTGAAAAAACTGCAATTAAACATTCTGTAACAGCCTAGGTCCCACTTAATGTCATTCCAAAGAGCCATTAATTTAAAACTGAGGTGGTGGGTATATGAAGTTTAGGTTGTATCTATGGTAACAATAAAATGCTGAAAAAAATGTCCCCTTAATGTCCAAAATCACTGAAATTACAGGGATTTAACACATGAAAAACTAGTACATTACAAAACTAATGGATCTGTGGATTTTAGTTGTTTTCAGTTGACGCTTGATCTTTTCTTTTGACTCCTCTTTGGTTTAGCCACCGATCCATTTTATGTTATTAAAACAAAATGGCAAGAACTGATATCACAGTTTTACAAGTGCATTAAAAATCTACTTAAATAAGTGACGATTGTATAAACACTTGCCTAATTTAGGTCATCTTTTGGCGGACCACTGAGGGGGTTTGGCGGACCACTGACCACACTTTGAGAATTACTGCTCTAGAGGTACCTTATTCCCGCCAGTGTTTTTTAAAAAGGTTGCCAGCCAGTGCCAGCATTTTTCATGTATTCACAAAAGTTAAATGCCTTCCAGAATTTTTTCTTCTTTAAATATACTGTATAAACATACAATATATCAAATGAAAAAACATACACTCTGCTTTAAAAAAAAAACGTTTCATCCTACCCTCGTTTGTTTTCTTTTAATTACCTCTCAAATATGGGTAGCTTTCTTAAAAAAAAAAAAAAATGAGCAAAAAGCTGAGATTATTCCATTTTTGTGAAGGACTTTGATAGAGATCAGATTCGGAGCGATCCTCAAAACTTACATGGACATACAGTACAGCTGTTTGCCCTAAGGCGATACTTCCAACCTGGTGGATAATAGCGGTATTGCGGAAAGCCGGAAATACTCGTCATTGGCAGGGAAGTGTTTTCTCTTAATGGCATTTAAAGAGTTAAAGTAATGGACTATAGCGTACTTGTAATAACTCTGCTACTGTAACCTACATGGTTAATTTAAGGGGTAACTTCATCCACTATTAAAAATATTCAGAAAATGGCTCGGAAAAGTCACCTTCTGGCTTATTTGTGGTCACTTATTTTAACGTTTTCTTATTCAATACTGTATATTTTAACAGCATTTATATTCTGTAGTCTCTGTATAACTCTATGTACAGTAGTTTCCACATTTTTAACTCCACTTGAATGGACACAGAACAAAAGCGGTGGTCAGCTGAGGCCATCGGCGACTCTCATTGTACCTCAAATAAAATATTCATGTGCTTTTTAATTGGTCTCTGATTAGAAAGCTTGTTTAGTGTTTTGCTATTGACATATCATCTCCACCCTCTCCTCCTATTTCTAATTTAGAGGGCAATTGATTGTGAAGTGTTTTAGGAATGGCTCAGGGAGCCCAGCAGCTCGATGAGCCTCCTGCCGCATCTATTGCACCAATCGATACTCGTGACACTGCCAATTATACTCACACTTCCAGCTGGCCCATTCAGTCAACTAAAAATGTGTTGCAATATCCCTGTTTCTCCTTATTACAGCTTCCTTATAAACTCCAATATCAATTTCCTTTATTTAGAAAGGATTAGATACACTCCACCACGTTTGATAAAGACAACATACACTTTAGATGTGCAGGCCAAGGTTATTTCCTAATTCTGCTTCGTGACCACATTCATATTTTTGTAGAAAACAGGCAGGGTGACGTACAGTACCCTACTTCAACCAGATATGTGTATATCGTTTGTTAAAATAGATTCAGAGTATTTTTGTGTCTCTGTTGTGTCCTACCACATTGTCTGCTGTCAGACAGGATAATGCATGCGTTTCCTATTAAAGCAGTCAGGCTGATGGATGAAAGGAAGAAACAAAAAATAGAGAGAATATATATTTATTAGCTTCAGTGAATGTCATAGTGACTTACGTGAAACTGCAATGAGATTATGTGATAGATGTCTGATCTATTTCATCTTTATGTGCAGTTTTACTTGTCAATCTGTGGCCCAAAGTTGCTGAATGAGACTAATCTCTTCTGCCTTTGCGTTTTCTTCAAATACAGGAGTTTGTTAAAAAGGCTGCTGACAAAGAAAATATACAACGGTGTGGAGAAATTGATGTGTGTGTGTTATTTCCTAACAGTCATCAAGCTGTAGTTTTGCAAAATGACTTCACAGGCACTCTGTGATATTTTTGTAGAAGTGTAGGCTTTTTCTGCGTGTAAGCTGAGGTGTTTAATATAGAAACCTGCATTAGAAGATTTGTTATTAATTGGTTTAATTGTATTTTATTATATATTGGAGTTGCTAAAAGGATGTGAGTCAAATACAAACTCCACCTGCAGGGGGCACTGTTGTACTTTACATATTCACTTCCCAAATGCTTTTAATGTTGCTTTCTAACATCTATTTGAATATATTTTGTGTAGTCTGTCCACAAAACTAAAATAGCAGAATCACCATATTTTGTAATACTTAAGGTAAGGGTAAGCAAGTAAGTAATAAAACCACACTAGTCCATTTATACAAACAAGAAGTAATACAGTAATAGGACAGACAGTAATACAGTCAGCTTACTAACTACAAAATGTATTTCCAGAAACAATAATTTGATATTTTGTACTTAAACGTTTGCATTTAACATTTAATAAAATGGTTTGTGTTTCATAACAGTTTTACTGCCTAAACTCTGCAAAAACCAAAAAAAAAGGTTTCTTTGTGACATTACACTGTAGTAAAAAACTCATGTTGTATTCAGTAAATTAAATCTTTCTTGTTAGGCAGTACCTGTACACTAAACATATGAGGTTGTTTCAACATAACACCTAAAATGAGAAGTTTTTTCAACTTAAGTTTTTACACTTCAAGGGAAAATTGAAGGTGACTTTTTTGTTTAATTACTTAAAGGTGCAGTGTGTAATTTTTAGAAGGATCTCTTGACAGAAATGCAAAATAATATACAAAACTATATTATCAGGGGTGTATAAAGACGTTTTTATAATGAACCGTTATGTTTTTATTACCTTAGAATGAGACGTTTTTATCTACATACACAGAGGGTCCCCTTACGTGGAAGTCGCCATTTTGTGACGCCATGTTTCTACAGAAGCCCTTAGGCCATGTTTACATTAGAGCATTTGCGTTTTAAAACGGCATTTTAAAATGAAAACGATCCTCGTTTATACTGGCATTTTAAAAAGAATCTTCATCCACACTATACACCACCATAAACGCATGAAACATGACCAATCATGTAACTGGGCATGCGCATAAAAGTGTAAAATAACTTATTACTCTAATAATAGCTTACCTGCACGTTTACGCAGCCTAGGGGTGTGCGATATTGACAAAAATTCATAGCTAGATCCTTTGCCGGCCACTACAACAGACACTATTTTTTAACCTATAAAAATGTGTTTGGGAAAGTCTTATACTGTTCTATCTACCCCCTACAACATATTAATATGATTAATAGGTTAATTTTTATTTTATAACTAAACAGAAAGGTCTTTATGATTTAAAAAGAAAGCATTCAAGTGAACAGTACTAAACAGTAGCGAACTTGAAGCAAAAAATAAATTTTAGCAAATGCAAACAAACATAGTAAGAGGTGAAGTATTAATTTAGCCAACCAGAAATGCTTATTGCATTAATTTTTAAAAGTGTGCGAGGTCCGTGCACGTCCTCCGCTAGCAACACACAAATAGCTAAAAGCGCAACGCCTAAAAGAGCATTAGGCTATATATTAATGACGATGAGTTTATTGTTTTTATTAATTTATATTCACAAAACTTATCAACAAAACATCGATTCAAATTAAGAGACAAATTATCTGAAACGAAATTCATTTTAAAGTAGCAAACAAAACTTACATTAAACTGGAAAATAATTTCTGACCCATTACAATTCTCCCTTCATATTAGCCTTTACAACACCTATATGGCATTTAAAATTACAGTCTATCTTTCGTAAGCTAACTAAATTTAAACAAAACATAAACACTTATACACTTATACTCTTCTAGCTCCCCCTACAACATATTAATATGATTAATAGGTTAATTTTGATTTTATAACTAAACAGAAAGGTCTTTATGATTTAAAAAGAAAGCATTCAAGTGAACAGTACTGAACAGTAGCGAACTTGAAGCAAAAATAAATCAGCAAATTCAAACTTCAATCAAACATAGTAAGAGGTGAAGTATTGCTTTAGCCTTTACCAGAAATGCTTATTGCATTAATTTTTAAAAGTGTGCGAGGTCCGTGCACGTCCTCCGCTGGCAACACACAAATAGCTAAAAGCGCAACGCCTAAAAGAGCATTATATTAATGACGTTGAGTTTATTGTTTTTATTAATTTATATTCACAAAACCTATCAACAAAACATCAATTAAAATTAAGAGACAAATTATCTGAAACGAAATTCATTTTAAAGTAGCAAACAAAACTTACATTAAACTGGAAAATAATGTCTGACCCATTACAATTCTCCCTTCATATTGGCCTTTGCAACGCCTATATGGCATTTAAAATTACAGTCTATCTTTCATAAGCTAACTACATTTAAACAAAACATAAACACATTAAACCCAACAATACTCAAACATTCATATAAAACAGACATTATCTATAAGGATACATGTTAAAACTATCCGATATAGCGTTTATAATAGCTGGTTGGTAGATGTTTACTATTTTTGGCAAAACCTCCGTAACAAACCAACATTTACATGAATAAAATAATTTTTACTTTGAAAATGATGCGCTGTCACGTTAACATCAGCTGTTCGTTTACATAAGACTCCGTCTGCGTTCATTTACACTCAGAGCAACGTCTGAGTTCTCAAACTAAAACGGGGTCTTCAGCGTTTGCGAACGAATCCGTTTATGAGGGTCGAAAACGGTGATGTAGTGTAGATGAAAGGCGTAAACGTAGCAAAAGTAACGCGATTTAAAGGATAAACGCATTAATGTAAACATAGCCTTAATGGACAAACTTTTTTACTAAGTTGTCTCCGAAGATGACATGAGGGTTGAGCAGTGGACTGAGCCGTTGGTTGCAATTCGCAACCTCACCACTAGATGCTGCTAAAATTTACACACTGCACCTTTAAATTTGTAACATCTAAAAGTGAGAAAACTTCTAATTTAGGAGTTACCAGTTGAAGTCATTTTTTAAGTTGACCCAAATTTAACTTTTTTACAGTGTATGAAATATTTAAGATATACTGTAAAAAAAGATTTGTTGGTTCAATTTAAAATGGTAAATAACCTGCCTTCAAGTTTTGAGTTCATTCAACTTAAAAAATATTAGTTGACTGAAAAACTGTTGTCAACTAATATTTTTAAGTTGAATTAACTCAAAATTGGAAGGCAACCAGGTAACTAACCTTTTCAGTTGGGCCAACTTTTTTTTTAGAGTGTATGGATTTTCCCAACCCTGATTTAAATGAACCTAGAAAATGTCTATATCTGACCTAATAGTCACGTATTTTTTTATTCTTTTTCATAATACTGTCACGAATTTCCCTGTTTTTCGTTTGTGTGATTGTTACGTATGGGTTACTCAACTGTTTTGTCCTGTTTTCTTACCATTGTGGCTTCGGTTTAGGGTTAGATTTACATCAAATGATATCCTTACCCAAACCCAACTGTAACCCTAAAGCCAGGAAATTGGTTTAGAAATCAGAAATGATAAAAAAATCTGAAAAAATTGTATAAACCAATACTTAAAGTGACATCCTAACGCAAACACCAAATTCAAAGTGACAAAGGTTTGAAAATAGGAAAAAGCAGTTGAGTAACCAATACATGGCCATGACACATAAACAGAAATTCATGATAGGATGACGAAAAACGCGGAATTTCGTGACAGTGTCATGAAAAAGAATAAAAAAAAATAGCTTGAAACAACCCAGCATTTGTTGCTGTATTTTGTTTGAATAAAACACTGTAAAAAATCTTTGCTGCCTTAAAATGTTTTGTTTAATCAACTTCATTTGGCAAGTCTTTTAACTATATTATTTATCTTGATTAGAGATGAGTTGGGATATAACTTATAAAATATAATAAGTCAACTTTATTTTACAAGTCATTTTAACTTAATATTATTTATCTTGACTAGAGATGAGTTGGTATATAACTTATAAAATGTAATAAGTCAACTTTATTTTACAAGTCATTTTAACTTAATATTATTTATCTTGACTAGAGATGAGTTGTTATAACTTATAAAAAATATAATAAGTCAACTTCATTTTACAAGTCATTTTAACTTAATATTATTTATCTTGACTAGAGATGAGTTGGTATATAACTTATAAAATATACTAAGTCAATTTTATTTTACAAGTCATTTTAACTTAATATTATTTATCTTGACTAGAGATGAGTTGTTATAACTTGTAAAAAATATAATAAGTCAACTTTATTTTACAAGTCATTTTAACTTAATATTATTTATCTTGACTAGAGATGAGTTGTTATAACTTATAAAAAATATAATAAGTCAACTTCATTTTACAAGTCATTTTAACTTAATATTATTTATCTTGACTAGAGATGAGTTGTTATAACTTGTAAAAAATATAATAAGTCAACTTTATTTTACAAGTCATTTTAACTTAATATTATTTATCTTGACTAGAGATGAGTTGTTATAACTTATAAAAAATATAATAAGTCAACTTCATTTTACAAGTCATTTTAACTTAATATTATTTATCTTGACTAGAGATGAGTTGTTATAACTTATAAAATATAATAAGTCAACTGTATTTTACAAGTCATTTTAACTTAATATTATTTATCTTGACTAGAGATGAGTTGTTATAACTTGTAAAAAATATAATAAGTCAACTTTATTTTACAAGTCATTTTAACTTAATATTATTTATCTTGACTAGAGATGAGTTGTTATAACTTATAAAAAATATAATAAGTCAACTTCATTTTACAAGTCATTTTAACTTAATATTATTTATCTTGACTAGAGATGAGTTGTCATAACTTATAAAATATAATAAGTCAACTTCATTTTACAAGTCATTTTAACTTAATATTATTTATCTTGACTAGAGATGAGTTGGTATATAACTTATAAAATATAATAAGTCAATTTTATTTTACAAGTCATTTTAACTTAATATTATTTATCTTGACTAGAGATGAGTTGTTATAACTTGTAAAAATATATTAAGTCAACTTCATTTTATATGTCATTTTAACTTAATATTATTTATCTTGACTAGAGATGAGTTGTTATAACTTATAAAAATATATTAAGTCAACTTCATTTTATATGTCATTTTAACTTAATATTATTTATCTTGACTAGAGATGAGTTGGTATATAACTTATAAAATATAATAAGTCAACTTTATTTACAAGTCATTTTAACTTAATATTATTTATCTTGACTAGAGATGAGTTGTTATAACTTATAAAAATATATTAAGTCAACTTCATTTTATATGTCATTTTAACTTAATATTATTTATCTTGACTAGAGATGAGTTGTTATAACTTATAAAATATAATAAGTCAATTTTATTTTACAAGTCATTTTAACTTAATATTATTTATCTTGACTAGAGATGAGTTGTTATAACTTGTAAAAAAATATAATAAGTCAACTTTATTTACAAGTCATTTTAACTTAATATTATTTATCTTGACTAGAGATGAGTTGTTATAACTTATAAAAAATATAATAAGTCAACTTCATTTTACAAGTCATTTTAACTTAATATTATTTATCTTGACTAGAGATGAGTTGTCATAACTTATAAAATATAATAAGTCAACTTCATTTTACAAGTCATTTTAACTTAATATTATTTATCTTGACCAGAGATGAGTTGGTATATAACTTATAAAATATAATAAGTCAATTTTATTTTACAAGTCATTTTAACTTAATATTATTTATCTTGACTAGAGATGAGTTGTTATAACTTGTAAAAAATATAATAAGTCAACTTTATTTTACAAGTCATTTTAACTTAATATTATTTATCTTGACTAGAGATGAGTTGTTATAACTTATAAAAATATATTAAGTCAACTTCATTTTATATGTCATTTTAACCTAATATTATTTATCTTGACTAGAGATGAGTTGTTATAACTTATAAAATATAATAAGTCAACTTTATTTTACAAGTCATTTTAACTTAATATTATTTATCTTGACTAGAGATGAGTTGGTATATAACTTATAAAATATAATAAGTCAACTTTATTTTACAAGTCATTTTAACTTAATATTATTTATCTTGACTAGAGATGAGTTGGTATATAACTTATAAAATATAATAAGTCAACTGTATTTTACAAGTCATTTTAACTTAATATTATTTATCTTGACTAGAGATGAGTTGGTATATAACTTATAAAAAATATAATAAGTCAACTTTATTTTACAAGTCATTTTAACTTAATATTATTTATCTTGACTAGAGATGAGTTGGTATATAACTTATAAAATATAATAAGTCAACTTTATTTTACTAGTCATTTTAACTTAATATTATTTATCTTGACTAGAGATGAGTTGGTATATAACTTATAAAATATAATAAGTCAACTTTATTTTACAAGTCATTTTAATATATAACTTATAAAATATATAATATTGGTATATAACTTATAAAATTAATATTATTTATCTTGACTAGAGATGAGTTGGTATATAACTTATAAAATATAATAAGTCAACTGTATTTTACAAGTCATTTTAACTTAATATTATTTATCTTGACTAGAGATGAGTTGGTATATAACTTATAAAAAATATAATAAGTCAACTTTATTTTACAAGTCATTTTAACTTAATATTATTTATCTTGACTAGAGATGAGTTGTCATAACTTATAAAATATAATAAGTCAACTGTATTTTACAAGTCATTTTAACTTAATATTATTTATCTTGACTAGAGATGAGTTGGTATATAACTTATAAAAAATATAATAAGTCAACTTTATTTTACAAGTCATTTTAACTTAATATTATTTATCTTGACTAGAGATGAGTTGTCATAACTTATAAAATATAATAAGTCAACTGTATTTTACAAGTCATTTTAACTTAATATTATTTATCTTGACTAGAGATGAGTTGTCATAACTTATAAAATATAATAAGTCAACTGTATTTTACAAGTCATTTTAACTTAATATTATTTATCTTGACTAGAGATGAGTTGTCATAACTTATACTTTTTTAATAATACACTTTTTTTGCAATGTATTACATCTTAACATGCAAAAATAAGAAACAAGCCTCTCTGATTCATTTGTGCATTTCATATTTTGCTCATAATGCCTTTTGGCTATAAGCACATAATTGTATTGCAGTAGAGATTTGCTATTATCTTTAAAAAACAATTGAAAGTTAGCAAGACCACTTCTCAACTTTATGTTTTTGTGATGTTTTGTGATTAGATATCGAAAAATGAATTTAGAAAGCAATTACCTACATTCATTTCCACTGCTTGAGATAGGAGGTGTATAACAGATAAGGTGCTTGTCTTGAATTGTTTATAAGTAAAATAATGGCTTCGCATTGTGACCTTTACAACATCAGAAAATGGATTTGCTGTCCACGTTGATAACGTCCGCAAACAAGCCTGCAGATTAAAAAACCCAACAGTCTCTTTAAAAGTGGAAAAAGAGGTTAAATATTCATTAAAGTTTGTGCTACCTTACTGATACCAAGACTGGACACAAGATATTTGAGAGTTTGCCTTGTTAGTGAAAACCCAGATAAAAATTTTTTTTTCAATACTGTTTTCTACATGAAATCATAATGCATAATGTAAAGAACATTTTACATATAACCTTGATTGACTGAGTAAGATCATGCCAAAGACTGAAATCAGTCTTTGATATTCCTAATTTTCTTTTTAGATTATAAGACTTTAGCCTGGATTTTTAGACAATATGGTCACATACAATCTCACTATTGCTCTCAGTGGACATCTAGTCGGAAAATAGCAAATATCACCAGATAAATGCCATTGCCTATATAATACTGAATCCACTGTAGGCATGACAGCAGCCATGATCTCTGGGTAAACAGTGTGTCGTAAATGATGAAAGAATCAGTAAGGAAATGTAATAGCTTCTGTGAGAGAGAGAGAGAGGATTATGGGACAGAGCCAACACCAAGGCATTAAACAAAAGCCATTAATCATAAAACGGCATTCAGCATATGATAAACACAGTGGCATGGCTCCAAGTGGCCCGGAAAATTGCTTCATTTGGGCTTGAGTCCAGATAGGACAGTAAGTCAACAATTTAGGATGTGAGCCTTTGGTTATAAATGGATCTAATGAACTGTACTGACTGAAATGTTTTTGTTGCAGTATTTACACTTAAAGGTCTAAAACTGTGTAATGTATCAAAATATAAATCATAATCTTCAGCAAGATGACGTAGTTATTTTATGAAATAACCTTAATGTTATAAAATAGAATTAAACTGAGTGACTGCCCACTGCAATGACATTTAGATGCTATAGATGGATATATTGGACATTGCTATGCGTTTGCTAAGGGTTTCTTGGTGGTTGCTTTTTATGAGAGCCAAAAAATGTCTCAATGATATTTTGGTCCTTTCATTTAAGGATTTAACTTTTTGTCATCTGCCTGCCTGTTTTTAAACTTTTTCGGCATGTGGCCCCCCTTGTGTACAGTGCATCCCTTCATGCCACCCCCCCAAAGAAAATGTATGACATTCCAAACATTCCAAAACTTAAAATTTGAATTAAACAAAGTAATAAATTATTAAATTATTTTTATTTTTCTGAGGTTTAATTAAACAAAATGTATGGTAAATTAATGTATTTTATAAAATGTCATAAAACTGGGACCCCCTGGCCCCATATTAGGGCCCCCATTTTAAGAACCACTTCCTTAAAAATTAAGGTGCTAAAATCCAAGTACACCTCTGTTCTCTGTAAGTCACTTAATCAAGTTTTACAATGAAAAGCACACACACAATGGTTTTTAAAAGACTGAAGGGCTGACAGGAAGACTAATAGACGTGGCACTGAAAGTCAAATTAATCCGGTCTTGTAATAATGTTCTCTTCTTTAATATCACAAGTCTTTTACTTTGTTCATATAAAGTGACTTAATTCGGTTCCATTTAAAGCATCTTCCATCTTAAGTGATAATTTGCAGAATGTTTTAACAAAAAAGCAATGGAAGAGAAACCCTAACACTGAATTTAAATGTAATTTTAAATGTTTTTTATATGATCTCTTGAATGGCCATATTTCAAAGCTACTGTTTTATATATAACCCAGAAACAGTATTCCTTATTTCAAGCAGATCAGAGTTTTATCTCCCATTCCCTTTAAAAGCCAGTTGCACTTGCACCATGACGGATTTGCTATTTACAATGTCTCCAGAGAGGAACTAATCTCATTCTTCAGTACTACAAATAGCTGCGGTGAACTTGATTTCACCAAGTATGTGATCCTGGATCAACACCTTTGTTAGTCCTGGATCAACATTTTCATTAACCATTTAGATTGCAGGATTAGGATTAGGGTGTATGTTAGATTTAGGTTTAGGATTGGGTTAGGGGCTTTTAAAAAAATGTTTCTCAAACTATTATTTCACACTTGAGGGGTAAAAATGGTTAGGGTTTGAGTTCAAGGTTTCATTGATTAAAACGTTGATCCAGGACCAACAAAAACATTTGATTCAGGATCAATGAACATGTTGATCCAGGACTAACAGTAGTGTTGATCCAGGATCACATCTTAAATGGTGAAATCACGTTCACCTAAATATGTTTTAAAATTACTGCGCCATTGACTTTATACCAGATTTTATTTGGTTAATGGCACAATTGTAGCAAATAACCATCCAAAAGCATGGGTGAAGAGATGGGTGCAAGTGCATTTGCTATTTAAACAACATGGTGCTTGACATGAAAATGATAACTGCGTCACGCTAAAATGAGCAATAAACACCGTGGCTTTCGCATTGCTAATAGGGCCCAGTGTGTACTATGTGTGCTTACCATCACTTATTAAAATATCTTCTCTTGTGATCAACAGACTAAAGAAACTTGTACAGGTTTAAAACAACATGAGGATGAGTAAATAATGACAGAATATTCATTTTTGGGTAAACTATCCCATTAAGTCCCAATCCTGTCCAACTTTTACTATATGGAAGAAACAGTACTGTATGAAATGAGCTGTATCACTTCTTTTATGTTTGATTGAATCCAAAAAAGGGCACAGGTTTGGAACGACATGAGCAAACGATTTTTTTTGTATTTTTCAATAAAGAAGTTTACATTCCCATTCTTAACCTATAATTTTACCACCCTTAATCGGCTTGAGGTCTAGATCACCACAGCTAATAGCAAATACATTCATTAATCACACAACATTAAACTGAAAAAATGGTCTGTTTAATAGCTTGAACTTAAATTAATGGTGGTGACCTTTAAGAGCCTCTGGTCAATCATTTGTAGAGCCGAGCTCATGTGTCCATCAAACTCAAAGAGAGCAGCTGTTGGTGGTGCAGATGTATCAGTGCTCTCTCTCTCTCTCTCTCTCTCTCTCTCTCTCTCTCTCTCTCTCTCTCTCTCTCTCTCTTTCACACACATATATACACATACTCTCATTCGGGATTGTCACAAACTGCCGTGAGACTGGGTTGGGTTTTCATTTTTCAATATGTCATATGCCCTATTTACCTCTTTATTTTATATTATTGCAATCATCCTGTATAGCATTAAAGTGCACAAGAAATGTCATATATTATATGTTCTGTGGGTCAGTTGGTATGGTGGTATCAACAAGGTCATGAGTTTAATTCCCAAGTGCAAAAATGTCTGCCAAAAACATGTAATGTAAATGTCTAAAACTCCTGGGTAACAGTGTAAATAACAGGAGCTAATGACAGCCTATCTATAAGACTGCTATCTCTATCATTTAGAAGAAAGTATTGAAATTAATGTAATATATGAATTAATTAAAAATGTGTACTTGAATATTAAATAATCTTTCCCCGGTTTCACAGACACGGCTTGAGGCAAGTCCTACAATAAAACAGATGTTCGATCTTTACTGAAAATAACTTGCACGTACAAATCTTAAAATATGCCAGTGCCATTGATTTGTCTTAAGACTTAAGGAGCGGCTTCATGGACATTAGACTAAAATGAATGTAAGAGCTGTCCAAACTAAAAACAGCTTGCACTGATATATCTTAAAATACACCATTTCCCTTTGTTTTATTTCAAAATGCACACAAGTAATGTTTTAGTAAGCCATGTTTGTTAAAACTAGTTATTTTTCCTAATAATTTAACTAAGGCCTAGTCCTGGCTTTAGCTAAGCCTTGTCTGTGAAACCGGGCTATTGTGTTCCTGCACTGTAAAAAACGATTTGTTTGTTCAACATAAAAAAGTAAGTTGGTTGCCTTAAAATTTTAAGTTGATTTGACTTAAAAATATTAGTTTAATAAATAAAAATTTATTAGTTTAATATTAGTTGTTTTTTTTCTTCTTCCTTTATGCCATTCCAGCATCTACGGCTATATTCATGGCAAGAACAAGTTAATCCATACACAAGTTTTATTCAGACAAGTTGATCCATGGACAGGATGGGGGGAAGGACAATTTGGCATCTCCAATCTGCCTAACTTGCATGTTTTTGGCCTGTGGGAGGAAACCGGAGTACCCAGAGTTAACCCATGCTGACACAGGAGACATGCAAACTCCACACAAAAAGGCCACCTGCCCTAGCCAGGGCTCGAACCTAGGGGTGTGCATTGGCACTGCCCTCACAATTCGATTCAATTACGATTTACCAGCTATAACAATTCAATTCAATTTGATTATACGATGCATTGCGATGCATCAGAATTCTACTGTACACAACAAGGCAAATTTTTCATCAGTAAAGTAGTAAAGTCAAGTGCAACTGTTCTCAACAAAAACGTAAGCTTAGCAGCTTTAAGACAATTATATACCTGAGATGAGAATTTTACACACAGCGTAAGTCTTGTCTAGTTTCCCACTAACTTCGTAGAATCCGAAATGTGCCCATATGTCTGCTTTACATGGAAAAGGGTGCGTTTTTATTGTCCACTCGAGGCCAAAAAATAAACATTGACATAATCAATTATGGCACTTTGCTGCATCGATGCTGAAACGTGCATGTGCGCATTCATGTAATGCATCGCCGAATCAATTATTGTTGACACCCCTACTCGAACCGGAGACCTTCTTGCTGTGAGGCAACAGTGCTACCCACTGAGCCACAGTGCAACCACATATGTTTTTTTCTAAGTTGAACCAACAATACAAAATAAATGAAAATTATAAAAATTATTTTTCAGGGAACACACATACTGATAAACATGGCTTGAATACCTTAGTCAATTTGGATAAAATACCTACTAAATGCAAATAATTAGCTCGATTTACTAAAAGATATAGTGGATCATTTTTGCGTCCCTCTTTTTACGCAAGTTTCACATGGAATTTTAAGCAATTCCTTAAAAAATTAAGCTTAAAATGATTAAAATTCCATGTAAAACTTACTTCAAAAATAGCAATTGCTTAAAATTTCATGTAAAACTTACTTTAAAAAGTGGGTGCAAAAATTATGCACTATATATATTTAGTAAATCCAGCGTATTATTTTTTTAGTGTACATTAAATGTTAAAATAAGTGACTGCACCATGGGTATTTATTTCTTAAACACTTCTCACAAAAGTCTGAATAAGTCTGAATTGTGGGATATATTTGGCTCACAAAATGACAACATAATGATGTGTAAGTGCCATCATCCATCATTTCACTAACTCCTATTACAAATAAAAAAGTTTTGATCATCCATTTCAAATGGAAAGGCATTCATATCTTGTTAAAATGTAAAACCAGACAGTTCACCTTGGTTGGAAATATGGGATGCAGAATATCAATACTCTAATACAGTTTCACTTCTACCTATGGAGGATTCTCACAAAGTACCAGTCACATTTTAATTCAATGTGTACAGAAAAGAGGGAGGTAAACAACAGACGCTCTACTGATACTGTATATCTCGCATCCAAGCACAGATGGAGTCTATATATAGCAGCGTGCATTCACTGTTAATTTGGCCATAACAAAATCAGCTGATAGCTGGTCCATACTAATGTCTTGGTTGACAGGTTTATGGTGCTGGGCTAACGAGTTGTGCAGTCTCCCAGCTGATGTACTGTATGGTAATTGAAGTATATTGGATGCCTGAAGCCCCCCATGTTATAACAATATATTATTAAAGATTAATGTGATTTAGGATGTTAAGATAGAGCACCAGTCAGAATCCTAATACCTAATACTGGTGATAAAATTGTACTACTATTAGTAATACATATACTGTGTTAGAAGTGTAATCGTTATTAAAATGCTTGCAGCAATGGACCATTGTGTTAAACTTTAAACTTTATATCACTTTATTTTTATGAAGGCATTGTCACTCTTTAAAAATGAATGCTATATGGTTCCATAAAGGATCTTTAACTGTGTGTGTGTGTGTGTGTGTGTGCGTGTGTGTGCGTGTGTGTGAGAGAGAGAGAGAGAGAGAGAGAGAGAGAGAGAGAGAGAGAGAGAGAGAGAGAGAGAGAGAGAGAGAGAGATTGATGCAGATAGGGGTTTATGGATTTTTTTGCTGTATAATCCTGGTTGGTGGAGCAATTCACACAGCAGACTCGCCATCTGTTTCCTCCAATGTCTCCAATGCAGGCAAGCCTCATCCTCAGTCCTGTTCTGTCTTGTGTCACTCAGCGCGTGCATGTGAAAACCGAAAGTCCCGGAAATGAAAGAGCAAAGAGCCGATAAACTGCACATGGGAAACGCCGGGAAAGACAATGCACCCGGACTGGTTTTAAAGGATCTGATGCTTTCTGTTAGAAGATGCTAAATGAAAAGCTGAACGGATTCTTCATGCTGCTTTACTTCAAGCTCCGCGTCCCTCGATAATGCCGCACTGAAATGTAAGCATCATATATCGTTTGCCATTAATGAGGTTTGCATATAACGTTTGCATGAGTTGCTCTGTTTAGGTATATAAACTCTTGCATGTTATTATGTGAATGGACGTGTGTTTTTATTTGCGCGTGAAACAGTTTTACGACGACGCATTGTGCTTGGTTTGGTACGTGCTCTTTAACGCAACTTTATGAATGAGTGATTTTCATTAATTAATTGGTTTAGGCAACACAAATATGACAATTATTGCATTATAGTTCTTCTGTAGGCATTAAGGATGTTTGTTGACTCACAGCCTCATTCCCTATTTTTCATTTTGTATGGAAAAAATTATTCACTCCCTTACGACAGTTAGGCATGGTTTTTGGTTTTATTTGGTGAAACCTAACCACAATTGGCCATTGCCCTAATATAGTAAGATAGTTTAACCATTATATTATTTGCACTGACAGTACAAACAAGCAAACAAAAATACACAGTTACTTCACGTATCCTATAATTAAACCATGGTCAGTCCCTGACAGACTGTCTTTTGTGTTTCATTGAAGAAAGGAAGGGGTTGGGCGTGTAAATGACATAAGCTTTACTTTAGCGCAAACTATGTGCTTGTTATAGTTTACTAATAATATTTTATTATTTTAACTGTAATATGTATAACATTTTTACCAAAGGGACACAGCTCTAAATACTCTCGGAGTGACTTCTTAACCAGTGGGATCAGCCGTCTGCAGCATCAGGACCAGCCTCAGTACTGTCAACGAGAAAAGAAAAACGAAAACGCGTTTTCCCCTCACTGTGTTTGTCCCTGGCGGGCCGCCGTTGACATGGGAGAGAACATGTCGAAGAGACTGAAACTGGCCACTGGCTCGGAGTCAGAGATGGAAGAGCGCAGTTTTAATAACCCTTACCCGGACTGGGATCACGTTGTGTCTTCAAATTCAGGAGCGGAGGGTAACAGCAACGATCCGTTTGATGCGAACGGAAAGGTTTGTGATCGATTATTTAGCAGCTTTTAGTGTATGTTTACTTCAGAAGTGTGCAGTATGTTGAGACACAAATAAGCCAGTAAGTTACATGCGTCACTTAAACACGATAATGTGGTGTTTGTATTTTATTTTGCATCATGCACATGTGCAGAAGTGTTTGTTTTTGTGACGGTTAAGGCCTGGCACGTTTCTAAATATAGGAAGTCACTCTTACTCGGATGAAATTTAGGTGCCCTATATGAAGTTGTCGGTTTCCATTAGATTAGAGTCTAATCGTGTAACATGTTGTATTGCCTGGATTGGTGTAACTGTGAAATATTTGACCTACCACTTATGTTTGTATTATTGTTTAAAATAGTATGTCTCATCAATATTAAAGAAATGTAATCTAAAACCATATAAATAGTTAGACTGTAAGGGTAAACTATATTTTACTCTACAACAGTATGAAGAATAGCCAGATGCACTTCAGCAGCAAGTTTGTCTGTAAGGCTAATCATAATATTTGCCCATTAACCTCAGACGTCACAAAGCCGAACTGTGATTGGCTTCTTTATGTGCCATTCACTCTTGGGTGGTCCCTGGCCAATGAAAGCTGCAGTCACCAACCCTGTTCCTGGAGATCTAGGCTGCGCCTGAAAGCTCTAAAATGCATAGGAAGACATCAAGGCATGTCAGAATCTAATGTTTGGTGTACTTCATGTCTCCTGAGATACCTTCATCATCTTGTCCCAAAATTCTATGCGCGGGGAATGTGATTGATCCTGGTTGAGAAGAAAGCAGCTGAAGCACAAATTTCATCTAAATAAAGTTTTATTTTCACTTTTTACACCTTTTGATTTCATTTCTAGTGAGATTAGTATTGTAGTAGTTTCCTAATATGGGGTTAGTTGTCACAAAGGTGCTTTCTGTTTATATTTCAAACAGAATTCCGTTACGCTGCCTATGATAGCGGTCCGAATGTGTTTCCTGGAGCCTGCATTCATGCCGCTGAAGTCATTAGGTGTGTTCGACATCAATCATGCATTCATGCCGCTGAAGGTGCCTGACTTGAAGCAGTGCATGCAGATTAGAAATTTTGTCCAACTTGAGCTGGGGCCGAAGGCATGTATGACGACGTATGGTATCAAAGTACTGCAAGAGCTGTTGGATGGTGTTGTGGGCAGCGCTCCTTTGGCGACCCGAGTTCGATTCCCAGCTCGTGGTCATTTGCCGATCCTATACCCCTCTCTCCTCCCCGTACTTTCCTGTCCTCTCCTCGCTGTTAAATAAAGGCAAAAACTGGCCAAAAAAATATAACTTAAAATGTCATATAAAGTCCCGCAAGAGCATTTCGAGTGCAGCCGGCTCGCTCAAACATCGTGATGACGAAATAGCTCTTCGTGATTGGTCGCCTCACAGATGACAACGATCATGTGCATTTCATATTTAATTCAACCTTCAGTTCCACTAATAATCATTATAAACTAATGTTTTTTAACAGGTAAAACTCATTAATGTACCTCAATATTTTACATTGTCGCATGTAAAAAATGGCATAACATCAAGTATGTGTTGTGACATTTGGTGAATTATTTGGTATCTAATTGCTTCATAATAATTGAATTCACAGGCTTTGTACAAACGCAAGCTTCCTTTTGCTTGTTTCTTTACTGCAGGCACTTTATCTGCTTAAAACACTCATTGCCCGAACAACCTGCTGTTTGTTCTGACACAGGCTGGTGAGCAAACAATAAGAAGGTTGTTTTACTTGTTTTGGAGCACAACAGGGGGCTGAGTAGATCTGGTTTATCAGTGCTTGCTAAAGCAAACATTACTAGTTATGGTATATTCACACAAAGCGTTAAGGCTTCCCATTCACTTTTAATGGGTGACGTCAAGCAGTGCCGAACTGAATTGTGGATCTGTCGGCGCTGTTTAACTGCCGTTGCTCGCGGCAGAAGTTGAACATTTCTCAACTTTTCAAGAAGCAACGTGTGCGTCAACCAATCAGATCGCCTTTAGCAAATAACCTAGGCAAAGCCAGACAATTACGTTTATGGAAGACTGGAGCATGTGTAGCGGCCACTGTGATTGGCGGTTGGCCACGCTTCAGACCAGCCTCCTGTCAAGCGTTAATGCTGTCGTCCCGTGTGAATGTACCGTTACATTTCCATTACCCATAAAATTGCGCAAATTGAAATGGCAAAATAATAGTATTCCTAATGGAAACATATCTTGCAAGAACTGCCATATACTTTTGTTTTTCCACCTAATTTAAGTGTTTTAGGCAATTTCAAAAAATGTGTCATTACATCGCAAAACAGTTTTTGCAGTTTATATTTTATTAACGGGTCACTTGATAATTATTAAAATTGTACCTTATAACCTCCCAGAACCCCTCATACATGGATGCAACAACTATAAGGGAGTTTCCTTGCCAGTTATACTTTGATAACACACCTGCATTTCTTTTGATTGCTAGTGCGGTGACTGCGATGTACATGAACATAAACATCAATTAGCATGATTTTTGGAATTTCTTATCGCAAAAGGAAAAAACGTGCTTTTGGTTCGCATACATTTTTTTTGTGGAAACGCTGTCATCTTATAGGGTTGCAAAGGGGCCGAAAGTTTTTGATAAATTTCTGAAAACTTTTCACGGGAACTTCATCTAAGGAATTTTGGAAATATTCCAAATTTGTGACTTAACTGGAATTTATGGAAACTATTTGGAATTTTGTGGAAATTCATATAAACTACATCAAATACAAACATAAATAAACATTTTGTTTGGTCACAAGCAGACATGCATGCAAAGTAATACACATTTTTGAAGAAAAAAAAACAATCCTACTTTGAGCTCATCAAGCTATGGATTTATTTGATCAAAAATCCTTCAGAAATCATTCTAATATTAATCAAATAGATGCAGGCCTAATGAGCATAAGAGACTTTAAAAAAACATTAAAAATAGTAATGTGTCCAGACTTTTGGGTGGTACAGTAATTCTGCATGATAATAGAAAACTGGCTAGCAGAATGTAGAAGAAAGAGCATCACGGCTTGAGCTAGCTACATGATGGCTAGTCTCATATATATTTTCAATGAAATAGTGCTAGCTTACATTAAGGATCTGACTTTATCTGTGTATGTTATGGAAGAATGCAAGTACTTGCAGGGGTGTGGCCTCAATGACCCTTCAGTAGGCGGGTGATTCTCACGAAACCATTGAAACACCACGGCACTAATGATTTTAGCTATAAAATGTGTAATATAGTAATATTAAAAAGCATCAGAATTAACACAATACTGTGTTCTACCTTGCACAATGTGTGATTTCAACATAAGAATTTATAATTTGTCAATTTTATCTCATTTTCTGCTGAAATTCTCATTACCGCAATGTGTCCGGCTGTGTTTGAACATGCATTATGTTGTAATTTAATCAAATTAACACAAAAATATTTAAAAAAAAAAAATAAATGGATGTTTTGCTAGACTACTTTAGATGACAGAAAAAATATTTACTGAATATTCATGTATAATAATAATGAAGAAAAATTAGGAAAATGATGTGTCCATGCCTGATGTTCTCATCCTCCGCAACACTTTTTGAGAACAGTTTAAGCACTCATACAGAATTTTAATAAATTTTGATTTTGAGTGACCAAGCAAGCACATGGACCAGTTACTTCAAGATGGCTACCAGGTAAGATCATTTTTTTACAGTTAATTTGAAATATTGTCTTGTCAGAATGCTTACACGACATTTTGATTATCATTACCGAAACAGATGCTTATTAAATGTTAATTTAATTAATAGAAGCATAATACTTTGATTTTAAATGCATGTGCAGAATCTCCAAATTATGTTCTTTCAGGTTTGTCATGTCATTTTGAAAATATGTCAGTGTTGATGTTTTCTGACTGTTGCGGTAATGAGATTTTTTAGGACTAATTTTTTAAATTATGTTACAAAAAGTGTTAAATGATAAGTAAAAGTGTTTAAATTAATGTTCCCATTTACTCCAGACTTTGTTTTTCAATGTCTGGTGGGAAAAAAAGTAAATCTAAGCAATTTTTACATTTTCATGCTTGACATTTTTAAAACCAAGTTTTCGTGAGAATCACCCAGGCAGTCTGCTATCACCTGCTTTCAGATGGAGCAGCATATAGTACACAGAGCCATATTTCACAGAGAAGGCGAAGGCGATGTGTCCACGATTATGAACGCGATTTTACCTAGCTTCTCTGTGAAATATAGCTCTGTGTAGTAAATGCCGCTCCATCTGAAAGCAGGTGATGGCAATTTACTACTAATCACGAAACCGGCTTTACTGATAAGATACAGAATCACAGGTGATATATTGCCAACCCCTAGCTGCAAGATAATTTTGTTGATTCCATATATTTCCATGGAAAGTATCCGGTCTTGAAGATTTCCAGAATTTTGCAACCCTACATCTGCTTGTTTCAGAAGAGCATCCTGCGTTTGCTTCTCATTAGGATTCGTCTCACAGACACACTGCTGCAGAAAGAAGTAACTCTGGATTCGATTCATCTCACTGTTTCTGTGCCAACTGATCCAAAGTCACTGACCTTCAAAGCCTTTCAAAATGAATTTTGCCATTTGTCTTTAAACAGCCTGAATAACATCTCTCTGTGTTTTCATTTATTTGTGGTCAAATGCTCTCTTTGTATTTGGAAGACCACCCGGGTCCTCTGTGTACCAGATTCCCATTTGTACCATTGTCAGCTAGTCACAGATGACAGCCGGTTCAGTATACAATTAGTTATTCTCTTTTAGTCTCTGTTTGGTGCTAACATTATTGTTAAACCTTTGCAAAAATTGGTCAAATGACCCTGTGCCTTTATTGGATTTACGTAGGTTGCATTTATACTTACGTACATTCGGATGTTGTCCTCATACAAATTGAAAAGACCATTGTAAACATGATTGAAAAGCTATTTGATCTGAGGTAATTGAGGGTGCATTGTGATTGGATGGATCTCAGTGCAATTTAAATGCAATTTGGTCAGCATCACAGAAAGATGGAGGACATCAATGCGTGGGGTAGATCAGATACATATAAAGTGTAAAGTTTGCTTTCACACCTGAAAGTTGCATAGTCATTCATTATCTGTGAAGGAAGCCCACTTTTCCCAGCACATCTGGCAATGATTTCGGACCCATATGTTCTTTTTACTGTTTCAACTGCAGTGTCTGTCCAATGTATTATTATGTGCATCGATCTCCTCATCCTCCGTGTTTCACAAGATTTGTAAAATCTTCAGTGACTGAAACTAGTTTTTAAAAGAAAATGTACCACTTCAGGTCGACTTTGTCAGTTTTCTACCGCAGACTCAGGCCCGGTACTAGGCTTGCTGGACTGGGGGGGCAGTCAGGATTTTTGGGTGGGCAGCCATTTCTCGACTAAAACGATTCATACACTAAAATTATGGATGTTTCAATCCAATATTATTTTGCATATGTCTTATAATAAAAGGCCATTTATATGTCATTTTGCACGTTCAAATTTTAAAAGTAGATGCAATTAGATTAATGATTTATAATGTTATAATGATTACACTTAATGTAGTTTTACACATTAAGTCACAGTTAATGAAATCAGGCAAGCAGGTGATATGAATACAAAGCTGTACATATAGCTATATTTTATTAATGTTTACACTGCATTTAATCTATTATTTCACTTATAGATAAATTAAAGCCATTCTTATACCTACCCTACCCAACATATACCTTTATTCTAAATAAACACTTGTTAGGAACTTTATTTCCACTTCTCAAACATTTTCTTCATTTAAAATAATGTATTTTCAATGTGATATATGTGATAAGCTGTGTTGTCATTAATTCCTGACCCTATCATACATGCATGCTGCAGCAACCTCAAATATCACAACAAAGCACAACGCTTTAAATAATATATTTTGAAACATCATGTAAGCAATTTGACATGCATGACAAATTCGTCAAAGGTTATCCTGTTTGCCTATAACAGCACCAGACAAAAGCACAAGCCCTAAAATACTGTAAGTGTGATTTGCGACGAGACCAAAGATAAATCACACTGCTTTGTTCATAACACAGCAAATCAGATATTATAATACAATGCAACATTAAAAAATACAACGTTTTACCTTATGATGACCTTGCGGAGTGAAAGCTCCTCTTAAACTTAAAAGTCTGTAGATTTTTGCGTGTGAAGTTTTTCTTAAACGCGAGCTGAATGAGCTGACGAATGACGATGACAAAACCGCTAAAATGTGATTTTAAAACTGCACGCGATGCTCAGCTGTTACAATACTGTATATTTACTGTATAACCATCTTATATCATTTATATCTACTATATAGTATGCCACAACCAAACTGCATATTCTAATTTTAATAAACAGAACTACGTCTAAAACAAACACATTAAATGCTGCTGGAGACTTGCCATTGGCTGTTGTATTTGAATGAATAAATAATGAGGTGAGTCTAAGAAAGGATAAGGGGCTATTTTGGGCATGTTTTACTATAAAAAAAGTTTTAATTTAATATGTGTTGGGTTATTACGTTTATGTAATACTAAATTGCATTGTTTCTGATATATATTTTAAAGATGCGTTTTATTTTTTAGTTACCGTCATAGAGAACAGTAGTACTTTTCCTGTGACTTAAATACTGCTGAAAAGACTTTCAAGACTTGAATAAGCTAAACAGACGATAGGGGGCGGGAGCTGTGAACGCTAGTGCTTGCCTGAAGGAGATATTTTTTGTTTAAAGAGACTCCGTTATTTTAAGGTTGGCTGGACATTTTTGGGGGGGGCAGAAGGAAAATCTGGGGGGGCAATGCCCCTCCCAGCCCCCCCGTAGACCCGGCCCTGCGCAGACTTACTTAAATATTGTGTGGGACACAGAGATCCGATCAGATATCCCAATACAGAAACCACTTGATGTTGGCAAACACGCCATGTCCTGCCTGCTAATGATCTGAACGGCTTAATTGGATCACAGTGGCTATGTTTACATGCAAAACTGAATTTACACAATCGACTGAATTTAATTCGATTGCAGTTTACCACAGTACAGTTTCCATGCACCCTAAACCTTGCAATCTGATTAAAATATTTGTTTACAATGTGCATTTTATATAATCCGAACCAAACGTCTTGTGTAAGTGCACAGCTGGGGTTGCCAGATTCACATATCAAAATCATCCCAATGGACATTCAAAACTAGCCCAAAAGCTCAATGACTATTTACAGCCCAAATACCAATAACAAATTAACGAAATCCTTTCATTTTTATCCCACATAAAAAGAAATAAAATGCAGAGGAGTTGGCAACGCTGTTCACTCGTCGAGTTCACGCTTTATCTCTGAATAACTGTACAAAGTCAAAGCTGAGTTGAAGAAAGTTGTACTTAAGACGTTTTCAGATATAGACAATGAAAACACATTTTTCGAAAGGTGCAATGCGATTTTTATTTGTGCCTAATGTTTTGAAAGTAGACATAAACCTTGCAGAATGTGCGTGACCCCATTACTTTAATAATGCGTGTTGCCTTGCTTTTGTATGTATCTGTAATTAGAATTATGTGATATGTAAATAAGAGGTAAATATAAGATGTAAACTTGAGCACAATTCATCTGCGCATGTGCACAAAGTATTCCTCTGATTGAGTAAATACATCGATTCACGCATTTACATTCCTTTCTTTTTCCTGATGATCAGATCACAGATCAGACTACACCACCCCTTTCAATACAATCGAAATGTGGATCCTATCAACCTCATTTGTATAAATCAGGGACAAGGTGTTTACATGAAGGCTTTTCAATCTGATTGAACCATCAATCCGATTACAAACAGATTATTTGGTTGTAACCGTAAATGATCTAACTAACACTGAACCAGCTAATGTCAAGTGTAACGGCAGTACCTAGTACCTGATTCTGTTTTTCTTTCCTGAATATAGATCAGCGATCACCTTGGTTGAGGTTCCAAGTGAGCCGTACCGATAGTAAGGGTGTCACGATTTCGATTTTAAATCGAAATCGATCGAAATTAAGTCACAGCTTCGAACTTCGAATTAAAAAATGGGATCGTCGATGCTGCCACGCCCCCATGTCACGTCCGGTCGGCTTGCCAAGCGAGGGACAAAAACTCTCAGAGATGCCTTTAAAAACATCGGTCCGGCGGAACGCGATCATATTTTAAACACGAGGGATGCTACAACTCCTTGAAATGCATATCATAAACAGGATTACTACCTAGTGATCTGCCTTTGGACAGAGCTCAGCTCTCTCTGCACGTGCGTGAGAGTGATGAGGCGCAAAGATGCAGCGGGTTATATTTTAAACAAAGGAGATATTTTGCCTCAGCTCGCATGAAACGCATAAAACTGAACAAATACATAAGGGTTACTACTTTAGTTTATGTTTACACTTCGGACAGATGCGAGAGCGCGTGCACGTAAGACAGAGAGAAGCGCAGCTGCTTATGATGCTGGATTTATTTCAGATGCGAGGAGTCCAAGACGCGCGTATTAAGTCCATGTGCCTGCAAGAAGGAATCCTCTCTCTGCAAGCACTCGCGTTAAGTGAAGCCCACAAACCCCCATGCGAGTTGTGCAATGTGCATGTTAATTTGAAACTATAATAATAATAATAAATAATGGCATATCATTTTTGTCTTCAAAAAAATATGTAAAAATCGAGAATCGAATTGAATCGTGACCTTAGAATCGAAAATGTAATCGAATCGAGGATTTGGAGAATCGTGACACCCCTTACCGATAGTAAAATGTGACGCGTAAAAACTGCAGATCATTGATTGGTCAGATGTTTATAAACAACTGTTCAACAGCAGGGACCATATTTGTTTGTTTTTAATATTTGCAAATTCTGTTTTTCTTTCCTGAATATAGATCAGTGATGCCTTTCAGAAGAAAGTACAGAACAAGATCAAAGATCTTCTCCAGCAAATGGAGGAGGGCTTGAAAACTGCAGATCCCCATGACTTTTCCACCTATACAGGCTGGACAGGTGAATACCTAACACATCTGCATGCTTAATATATTTAAACAGTTAATGTTTAGGATTTTTATGATCTGTATTTGTCATTTTTTGACTTTCCACTAACAGGGTACAATAAAATATTGGTTGCTTGTTACTTTTTTGAAACCAGTACACATTCCAGTGTTAATTGCATGCAACCCTGTTACCACTTGCTTTTCTAGTATTAAAGGTGGAATACGTAGAATTTTTACCACTAGATGGCGCCAAAACACAATAACATCAAATGACGTTGTTTAATGACGCTCTGAAGCAGTGTGGAATTATGGGATTTGTAGTCTTTAACTCAACCGCTGATGGCCATCAATCAGACGCGAACGAGAAATCACGTTGACGGATAAGGTAATCAAGTCTTATAAATGTTGCGTTTGATGACATCGTTTATTCCATTATGTAAGTTTATATGTGATGTTCAAAACGAAATTGTTAGTCATAGATGTCACAGTATTAGTCCATATTCGATGGTTAACACAGCACAGAATTAAGTTATCAACTTACAATCTACAATGATTTTTCACATACTGTATTGACAGTACAAATTTATATTGCTGTACAATACCTCTTGATGTGCGTATCGTCCGCGGGAAGACGCGCTGATTACAATCTACACACTTATGTTGTGATCAATATAATGGCATACGTTTTTTGAAGGGTTACGAATCAAAACAACTCACCCATCGCGTAAAACACAAGCAGGATCAGAATCTCTGTTTTAGTTAAATGTTGTGGTGAAGCTCTCTCCATCCAGATAAGGCAACACCAAATTGATCCTCATTCTCTCTCTCGTTTTGTTCCAAACTCTTCTTGGGTCGTTTGGATGGCCCGTACGTTTACGGGAGCTGTCTTTGCTGACACAACCAGCGGCAGATGGTAAAGAGTTATCCATAAGTCCATAAGCAAGCGCGTAGCCCGACAGGCGCTAACGCATTGTTCAGCATTTGTCCACGACACTGGCTGCGTCCGAAAACTCAAGGCAGTGACTTGTTGCCTCGCTGCCTCATGAGGCAATGACTTCGGAGGCATGAAATATAAACAGAGAGCGCCTTTGTGATAACTAATCACATATTTGAAAACTACAATACAAATTTCTCGCTAGAAATGCAATTAAAATGTGTAAAAAGTGAAAATATTCCTTTATTTACACTAAATTTGTGCTCCAGTTTTGAACCCGACCACTGTTGTCATGTGGTTTTTACGTCAGTAAAGGCGGTGACAAAGGGTCACATGGATATTAACGTCATTGACAGGTGACTACACTGCCCCGTGTCAATGTTTTGAATGGCAATTTTCTCACGATTTACAAGTAGTTGAAAACATTACAGATATTGATAGTAATCAGCTGGACAAAATATATAACACTGGCCTAGTGGTTTTTGTACATTTTACTGCAAATATCTTACAAATTGCACCTTTAAAGGGGACATATCATGAAAATCTGACTTTTCCCATGTTTAAGTGCTATAATTGGGTCCCCAGTGCTTCTATCAACCTAGAAAATGTGAAAAAAACCCACAACAACCCAGTAACTTAGTTTTGGTAAACCATTCTCTGCATGCATGTGAAAAAAATAGATCATTGAAATTTGGCTCCCCTTATGATGTCAGAAGAATTGCTATTATAGCGATCTGTGTTTCCATTTCATAGCTCATTTGCATTTTAAAGGACACACCCAAACAAGGCACATTTTTGCTCGCTAAAGTGGCAATTTTAACATGCTATAATAAATTATTCATATGATGTTTTGAGCTAAAACTACACACATGTACTTTGGGGATACCAATCTTAAAAAATTCTGTAAATGTCTCCTTTAAGAAAATTTAATGGAAAATTAATTAAATGTTTTTACATTTTAACATAAATATAAAAAATATTAATTTTATTGCTTAAAGTCCGCGTAAAGTGATATTAAATGTGTGTTCTGAGGTTTGTCACACCACTAAAAAAGGTGTTAGGAAAATACGTTATCAAAATGTCAAAAAAATAAGCAGGATCCTTTGCTCTAAAATGCTAGGGGCGTGTCTGTGCAGAAACCACACCCACTCGTGGGAATGCTACTGTCTCAAAACTTTCAAATACAGATATAACCTGAATCAATGGTCGCATTTGTGTTAGGGGCGGAGCCATGGTTGGCGACTCCAGTGCATCATCGAGCCACCGTTTTAGCCCCGCCCAAATAATCCTGAACACAGAAATGGTGGAAAACTGTTTAACGAAACTCCACAGTTCAGTACTACATAGTTCACCTTTCAGCAATTCATTTCTAACATTTATCATGTCTTTAGAAACGATTCTCTAAAATGACTTTACAAGGACTCTAAGTCAAATACAACCACTTAACTGTAGTACTAAGGTTATTGAAAAAATAAAATATAATCCAAAAATAATATTTCAATGTTTATTGAAAGTAACAATAAACCAACATTCATATAAATTTGCAACTCTTTTACCCTGTTACCATATTGATTTTTGTAATAGTTGCAAAAATGACAAATACTTGAAGAACTGGAAAATTAAACAATGAAATTGTTTAAACTCTTCATTTATATACTGGTATTAGATGAAAGTGGATAAATTCATTACATTCATTGAGTTTTTGCTGGCATCTCAATGCTTTGAAAGATGAATGTCGCCTCCAGGAATAGCCCTGCTGTACCTGCAGCTTTACCGCGTGACAGATGAAGCCTCGCACCTGCAGCGCGCTCTGGATTACGTCAAGCGTACGCTGCGAAACCTGAATGGCCGTCGTGTCACCTTCCTCTGTGGAGACGCCGGGCCATTAGCTGTAGGTGCAGTGGTTCACCACCACTTAAAAAACCAGGCTGAGTCCCAGGAGTGTCTCACTAAGTAAGAACCATTTTCACTCTCTTTGGCTTTCTTTAGTTTGATTGATTGTAACGGAAATTCATTCTGAACTAGGTTAGGCTCAGCATTGGTTAGGAAGATTATTGGCTGATATTCTTAGGTTTTAGGCCAAAACAATGCATATTTGGCTAAATGACAGAAGTATTACTACTCAAATACATGTTTCTGAATAAATTCATTTAAGAAATTTTTGTATGTTTCAGTTAAACATACACAGGAATAAGGTTGAGTTTGAGATAGCTTTGGCTTCTCAGAAGCATTTAAGTGTTGTAGAAACACACCCTTTTGTGATATTAATACATCTGTCTGGCTCATGCAGTATGTGTGGATCTTATTCATAGGGTGATATGTTGTTCATGCTGTGTGCTCGGTACCCATTCCTCTGATGAATTGTCTGCTCGACTGCAGCTCTCAGCATGAGCCTGTTTATATACCCATAAACCCTGATCTAATGTCACACACATATTGCTCTCGATTCATTGCGTTTTTCACAAGCAGGTTTGGTTAAAAGTGCCAAGACATAAACATAGAGCATAATATAAATATATTCTGAAGTGTGCAATTTTTCTATGTTAAAGACGCAATCTGTAACTTTTGCCTTTCTGTTGCCATCTCTGTTTGAAACATAAAATTGCGAGTTACTTGTGAAGTTATTTTCTTTGACACCCGAGTGTCCCGATTTCAGTATTTGTTTTCTCAATTGCTTCAGTTTGTTTACATCTGTGTGACATTTACATTTATAACAAAAGTCAGAAATACATTCAAATACGGCCCAACATACAGTACAACATACAGTAAGTGCCGCCTTTTGTTGAATAAACATCGTCTTACATTTTTTAAGGCGAAGTAATGAATGGTGTATTTGCATTTTGCGGGGAGTAGAAGACGCATTTTCCGTTTTCACAAGACGCATTTATGTTGCCAAATGTAAATGGAACAGTTTTAACAAATAAGATAGCAATCCGATCAGAGAAAACA
The DNA here is from genome assembly GCF_030506205.2 of Paramisgurnus dabryanus. NCBI lineage: Eukaryota > Metazoa > Chordata > Actinopteri > Cypriniformes > Cobitidae > Paramisgurnus > Paramisgurnus dabryanus. The sequence continues at coordinate 13,518,724 of NC_133358.1, read as the reverse complement.
CATAAAGTAAAATATAAGGTACAAAGGTATAAATATGTATCTTTGAACTGCAAATATGTATTTTTGAAGTACTAATATGCACTTTTTGGGTACAAAGGTGTACCTTTTTCAAAGGGTACTGTCCAGTGACAACTTTTGAACCTTTATTTCTGAGAGTGTACTCATATACTATCTTTTTGATCCCATCAAGAGAGGCTTCTTGATGGGAAATGCATCATATATATTTGGCAGATGTAAAGCTTACATGTGTATTTTTTTGTGTTAGTCCATTTTTATTTTATTATTATTGTAACAGCTCAGGTATGTTCAAGGAGCAACATGTTTGTCCAATTTCTAAAGATTTTAGTTCTGTTTGGAATAAGGGGTTGGAAATGAATGCTTTTCTTGTTTTTTGTTTCTTATCCGATTCATTGATTAATCAAACAAATAATCTACAGATTAATCGATTATTAAAATAATCGTTAGTTTCAGCCCTATATTATTTTAGTTAAAACTCATAAATAACTACAAAAAACTCATGTTAGGGAAATCTGTTAATGTTTTGTTGCGCATTTCTGGGAAAAAATATTGGCAGATATATCGGAATATCTATTTTAAAACCAGCAAACATTTGTATCGGTATCGGCCTTCAAAATCCTTTATCGGTCGGCCTCTAATATACACTAATAATGCATGGCCAATAACTTTTCAGCTATTTCATCTACTACGGCTTTTGATCAGTAAGTCCTTATCGATTTAAAATCACTGTTAGTTTGAGTCGTTTATAACATGCATTTGAATAAGCATCAAACATAATCATTATACATATTCTTTATTATCATGAAAATATCTGAAAAGGTTTGAAGAACAGCAATATAAATATATCCTTAAGCCATTTCCTGGAGCTGCGTGTCATAGCTGCATGTATGGTTCTTCGTCTACATTACATATTGAGTTTCTGCACAAGAGCGCCCTCTGGCTTTTGGATGTAGCGTCATTTCGTCGTAATTCATTGAGAAGCATAGCAAGCATCATCGACCGATATATCGGTGCACCCCTACTTGTGACTTTCCTGTACATTGCTATTCCACAGACACTATTCAAGCCTAAGAAATAATAAAAAGACATTGCCAAAAAGTCCATGTGCCATTAAAGCTTTAATCAGAATATTATGAAGTGAAGAGACCACTTTTGTGCACAAAGAAAACAAAACTAACAACTTTATTTAACAATTTGTTTGGACATATGAGTGCACATCACGAGCAGACTACAGCACATGCGCCGTGACCTTCTCATAGCACATGCCCTGCTTAAGATAAAATGTATATTTTTGGGTGACCTATCCCTTTAAAGCAGGGCTATTCAATTGGCGCCCGCGGGCCAGACCCGGCCCCCAAGGTAATTTGATCCGGCCCTTTATGTAGTCTGTAAAAAAGACATCTCTAGAATAAATTTAGTAAGTTAGACAACGGCCCTACAGTTATGAGTTGATGCGCGTGCGTCTGTTTCATACAGCATACGCTGCAGAGCGCGAGTCACGTGACTTGTGCGAGCAGCTGTGTCACGTGTTTATATTCGCGCTTTGGTCCACAAGTTCAACGTGATCACCTTCCCTGCTCGCGCCCGCGTCTCAAGACGCGATATCTGACAGTGGTGAGTTAAGAGACCGGACTCTATGGCTGTTTTAACTTTATTTGTTGTATTTCCAGATTAAAAACCTGCCTTTTCCGACAATTGTTGTCTGATATGTCAGCTCAATTATGACTTGCTTATCAAGTATAATTTCTCTTTTTAGAAACTAGCCTAATGTTTGCCAGTTATTAAGATGGCTGTTGTAGTTTAAATAGGGCTACGGTAATAATTAGCTTTGACAAAAAACTGCATAAAACAATGTTATGTTCCATATTATACACTTTTTTGTTATGTGCACTGAAGTGAGTAAATAAGTTAAATTCTCAATGAGTGTGATATGGTTCTTATTTACCAATTTAATGTAGAATAAAGCTTACTTGGGCATCTAACAATGCACTAATGCTGTTGAATGCAGTCTCAAAATACATGTTTGTAGAAAAAGCCTATTGTACAATGCACTGATTTTGTTTTTATGCAGTTTCAAAATATAACATTAGTATGTTTAAATGTAGGAAAATGTAGTCATCATCACTGTTATATCTCCGGCCCCTCATTTGAGATGCTTTTGATGAACTGGCCCCCACGACAAACTAATTGAATAGCCCTGCTTTAAAGTATTTCATCAAAAGTGTTTCTATAGCACATTATAAAACTCTAGTGGCAACAAATAGAATTGCAAAAATAATACCATTCAAAAGATGTTTCTTAACACTTTTCCTGTCCTCCATTGGTCTGTGTGAGGCTGATCAAAATGTTCAAACATTGAGTCAGGAGAAAGTATTTTAATATAGAAAATCTTACACACATCTCCTTTAATGTGTAGAGACTAACTGGTTGCTTAAATGTGCTATTCGAATCACAGTACTGATAACTAGAGAACTGATGTTGTAGAGCATTGTTGTAAAATTTTGGAAAAAAGTATGTGAAATCCCCTGTGCACAAAGCGAAATCAATAAAGAAATTGTTTACTGCTATGTATGATCTCGACAAAGCCCAGACTTGAACTCTACTTTTGGGATTAATCTGAACCCTGACTGTGAGCCAGAACACATCTCCCAACATCAGTCTCTGACCTCACCGATGCTCTTGTGAGAATGAAAGCAAATCTCTACAGCCAGATCCTAACATCAGGCCTTCCCAGAAGAATGCTGCTTTAAGATTTGATTTCACTGGTATTAATGGAAACCTGTTTAGCAAATGCATCATTTCGCAGTGCAATTGTTAATAATAGCTGTAGTACTGTTTAACAAAGTTCTGACATTTCATTTTTCTGCTGTTTTAGATTGCTTCAGCTCCAGCGTTCCGTTCTCAGTCCTGATTCTGACGTTCCCGATGAGCTTCTGTACGGACGGGCCGGCTACCTCTATGCCCTGTTGTACATCAACAAAGAGATCGGGCCTGACACCGTAGATGAGACGACCATTTCTAAGGTGATTATCATGTCACCATTAAACAATTCGGTGTAAAACGTGGTTGCATTTGTGAATATGGATGGTTGTGGGTCTTTGCATGTCTCTCTATTCCAGACGCTGCGTCAGATGTATTAAACTGGTTGACTTGCGCCGTAAATGTTTAGTCTCATGTGGGCCGATTTACTGCGAGTCATACATTATAGTCTTGGCGTGTTGGCCATTGCCCAGTATGTGTGTGGGACGTATGAGGATGCAGTCAGAAAAGAGTAGAGACAAATATTTGTTGGCAGACACTATGTATTTCATATTAGGTTTATTAGGAGCGATTTATGAACATGTAGCCCTGCTGTTCAATTTAAATCAGCACTTGGAGATTTGATGTTTATTAAAACTGCAGATTGTGGTGCAGTAGCGTTGTAACGTATATAAAAATATGCAGCATTTTTTTCTATTCTGCTGCATTGCACCCTTCAGGGCTGGAAATAATCAAACAGTGGACACCTTGAGACTGTAAGACACTGCACTCTATTAGTGTGTGTGTTGTTTTTGAAGAAATTAAATTTGGCAGGGTTGGAAAGGCGTAAAATCTGTGCTCTGCAGTCACACAAAAGGGTTTAGATCACACCCACACATCCTCACCTCCTCTGTGTATAGAGCTGTAGGTATATTTTTAGCACTGGACTCGGGGCTGACCAGGCAAACAATATGGCAACAACAAGGGAGAATGCATCCTAGCGTAGAAAAATAATTGAGACTAAGTTTCAAAGCCTACCTAGAGTACATCAGAGACATACTGAGACACAATTACTGTTTATTTTAATTTGGAGGTAAATATAGCGTTTTTGTTATAGTTTGCAGTTGTATTTTAATCTCTAATCCTAAAGGTACAATTTGTGAATTTGTAGCGTCATCTAGCAGTGAGACCAGCGGTTCAGTCCACAGCATACCCTTTCTTTTCAAAAAGCATAGGGAAGCTATAGGACAAGCATGTCATCATCTGAGAAAACGTTCAGTTTGTCCATTTAGGGTTACTGTAGAAATATGGCGTCGCCAAATGGCAACTTCCACATAAAGGGACCCACGGTGTATAGAGATAAAAACGTCACATTCTAAGGTAATAAATACAATACAGTTTATTATGTAACGTCTTTATACACCATTGATAATATAATTATTAGTGGTCGACCGATATGGGGTTTTTGATGGCAGATGCCGATGTTAACTCTTTCCCCGGCAGCATTTTTAAAAAAAGTTGCCAGCCAGCGCCAGCATTTTTCATGATTTTCACAAAAGTTTAATGCCTTCCAGAAAATGTTATTCTTTAAATATATAAACAAACAATGTATCAGTTGAAAGAACAGACCCTCTGCTTTCAAACAAAAAAACTGTTTCATCCTACCTTCATTAGTTTTCTTGTAGTCAATTCTCAAACATGGGTAAGTTTCTTCAAAAACACCCAATTTTGAGCAAAAAGCTGAGATAATTGCATTTTTGCGAAGGACTTTTGATAGAGATCAGATGCAGAGCGATCTTTAAAACATACACGGAGTTCTTTCTCTTTCATGTGAGGCGCTACTTCCGGGTTTTATAAGTTGCGGAAGTGCGCCACCTGGTGGATAATAGCGATATTGCGGAAAGCCGGAAAATCTCGTCATTGGCGGCGAAAGAGTTAATAAACCAATGTGGTCAATATAAGGGCGGTATTTAAAATATTTTTATAGTAACTGAGAAACTAATTCTAAAATGACTAAAAATAACTAAAAGAAATTAGTGAAACTAAATTAACATTTATTTTGCATAATATTAATGCAACATTTCCTTAATAAAAAAAAAAAAAAAAATGAGGTAAACAATTACTGCTTCTTTAAAGGCAGGGTGCATGATTTTTGAAAAACACTTTGGAAATGGGTGTCGGGCCGAGTACCAAAACACACTTGTAGCCAATCAGCAGTAAGGGGCGTGTCTACTAACCAACAGTGTTGCCTGTGTTGCTTATGTGCAGGGTTCCCACGGGTCCTTGAAATCCTTGAAAGTTTGTGAATCTGGGGAAAAAATGTAAGGCCCTGGGAAGTTTTTGAAAATATAAATACATAGATACAGGTCATTGAAAGTGTTTGAATCTATTTTATGCAAAAAGTTTTCTGGAAAAAAATCCACATTATTCCCTGTGTAGTGTAGGATAATATCATAAAATATCTAGACTTTTTAAGCACACGTGCTAAACTGTTCACTTTAAATGCTTATATCTTCTGTATGCGAATGTTGATTCATACCAAAATGCTTTTTTGCACAGTTTTGTTTGACAAATGAAAACGTCTCGGGTTACGTATGTAACTGTTGTTCCCTTGCCATATGAAAGGGACATGAAAGAGTTAAATGTCACGTGATCATGGTGGAGGGTCACGGGATTACCTGGAAATAGGAATATTAGTCACCTGTTCACTTAGTGTGGTAGCGAGAGGGGGTGAGTCAGGACGATGTATTCTTTGTTGACCATATTTACATATTAACAACTTTTAAACCTGAAGAAATATCTGTCTGTGCAATAAAATGGGACTATTAACAGCTGTTTGCCTCACTGATAGTTCATTATATGCGTCGCAAATGCATTGAGTTCCGGCTTCAGCCTCTCAGCGGCCTTTTTAACAACGTAAGGTAGCCGCTACATTTTGTCAACAAAGAGCTTCACTTCTTGGCGGACGCATCGCGTCACGGAGTACAGGATTCTGCTCAACTGAGATGAAAGCAAAGATAAAACGCCAACGAGAAACGTCAAACAAAGCTCCGAAGAGAAGCATGCAAACAATCACCGCATAGGTAAGCCTGTTGGGCTTTTTACCCAACATTATCTGTCTGCACAAGCGGAGGCTGTAGTTTCAGGACCGCAGTTTCAGGACCGCAGTTTTAGGACCCTCGTTTTTTTTAACAGCGCCATCTAGCGAAACTGTAGCCTCTGGTGGGGCAGGCAGATGCTACTCGAAAAAAGTGCCACAAATGCATATTTTCACCCAATTTAAACTACTTTTAAAGTTTTAGATGTTTTTAAAGGTTTATTACACCCAAATACTGCTTTCTTTATTTAAATTAAATCTGATTTTTAGGAATGTTAAGTAATTATTGGCTCTACGTTGCATTATTTAATAACTCATCAAGTAAAATAAACAAGGAATCGTGTACTTTAGCCTTTTTAGTCAATCACATATTCAAGAACAGAGGGAATACACAAGGATGACTCTGGGGTAGATTTAAAATTTTTGTATTTATAAAATTATATATTGCAACAGTTGAATTTGAACACACACAAAAAAATAGTGTAACACTTTACAATAAGGTTCATTAGTTAACATTAGTTAATGTACTACCTAACATGAACAAACCATAAGCAAAACATTTGTTACAGTATTTATTAACCTTAATCTTTAATTAAGCTAAATAAAGCGTTTAATTGTTTTTTCATGTTAGTTCACAATTCATTAACCAACTATCAAGTATTACTAATTGTTGAAAT